>NC_034409.1:157172400-157187507 GCF_002078875.1 Numida meleagris | reverse complement strand
AGGAAGGAAGGAAGGAAGGAAGGAAGGAAGGAAGGAAGGAAGGAAGGAAGGAAGGGAAGAAAACACAACAGAACAAAAGCAAACAAAAATTTACAGATACTGCACTTAATTTCAATTGCATTACAATCCAATTCAATATGGCAAAAACACTGAAAATACATAACTAGCTGTAATTACAGATAGTGATGGATAATCTCTATATTAATATATTTAACTTCACCTCTGAAGATGTTCATAGTTATCCCTTCCATGTTTTTTTGAAATAGTGAATCATTGACAGTTTATACATCAAGATTTTAAAAACACAATTTGAATGTAAATTCTAGCATTAACATTGAGGTAGAACTTAAAGAACTGTAAAAATTACAGAATGATGATCTAATTTACAGTTCCTGGCTTTTCATTCCACTAAACTCAAAATTTACAGTGAATAATAGCATGTCAAAGCAATCTGTGCTTGCTTAACAAATGCCTAGCAAAACAGAAGTGCAAGTAAACAACTGCAAGCTTTCATTTTTTGAGTTCCCATTTCACACTGGAATTATTCTAAATGTGTTGGAAGGGCTTAATTATTATTTTTTTCTCTATAGACTGAACTTGTTCCTTTAAATTCAAATCCAATTTTACACTGACTTTAATCAGAGCAAGATCAAACACCTACTGTTCTTTCAGACTTAATTCAAGCAGGATAGATTGAGCCAATTGGAATAAAATAAAAACATGACATAAGAAGTTCCCTGAAAGACCCTCCAATGTTAGTTGTACATGTAATAAAAAATGTTGTAGAAAGGTGTTTACCTGTAACATATAACTTGAATAATACATATTTTATATGTATCATTTTGTGTTGTATAAATTCATCTATGGGCTTTTACCCTCCACTAATGATTTGACTTAAATCAGTGGCAATTAAGACTGTCAGAGCAACAGGCACAGCAGCTGAAACCTTGTCAAAAATTGTGTAAAATATCTACTGTTGCTGCTTATACTTTTTCATCTGTTACTTTGAATTTTTTTTAAGTACAATATATGGTAACAAGAAATGTTTTGTTAAGCACACTAACTCTTTCCTCCCACTATCAAAGCTTGATGCAATAATGTTTTGGCAAAAGGTTAGAAAATGAGAAATACATGAAACAGAAAAACTGAACCTAGATGTCAGTTTGGCATGCAATCAAAGCTGTTGACTTCTAACCCCTGAAGCTGCCTAGGCTTCGTTTAACCTTTTACTGATTTCTCCAAATCAGATTTAATCTAAAGCACCAAATTAAAAACTGAGGGCCAGTTCTGAAAATTCAAAAGTGTACAAAATAATGGCTGCCCAATACATGTGGCAGCATTCATTTTTGTGAAGCCTCTGATTCTGAACCTAACAAAATTTTGTAGGGGTCAGGTTGTTTTTTGAGAGGAGGGGAAAGAGAAAGACTATGAAGCCAAATACAATGATTTATTCAATTCCACTTTAAGGAAGTATATAGGGAAGGGTAATTATTAATGAATTTACTGTTTCTGACAACAGAATGGTGTAATGAAGAAAAGCACAGTAGAGATTATATTGAGAAGAAAAACATGTAAACAAATAAATGAACAAAAACCAAAAAAACTCTCATATTAAATCTCTGTGATTTGGAGTACACTGTCAAGCCTAAGGACGTGCAGTAACAGCTATTTCACTTCATGCTATTTCCTGATTGCTACTTTCATGTACCCACATGTATATAGTCAGTCTTCTATGGGTGCTATAAGAAGGTCCAAGCTTTGAGGGTTTAGAATATACCGTATTAAATACAGATAATTAATTTCAAAGGATCAGCACTGTTGACAACTTTCAGAATAAAATGCTTTCCATTCTGACAAAATTCACAGACTACTTATCCACTCAATGTATAAAGATACAGACAGGAAAAAAAAAAGAGTCAAATTTATAATGTTGTGAGCCATACTTTTATTTTTTTTATTTTTTTTATCTTCCTCCACCTTTGCATTTATCACCACATCATAAAACTTTTGAATTGTGGAACCCAGTGTTCTTTTTAATTCTTTCCAACAAAAAATACATCTGAAAAATTTCCTTCACTATAGAAAGAAAGTTTATTTTAGTAGGGATAGTACAGATGAAAAAAACTTGAGAAGAACAGTTCCATGCATCGTTACTATTCTCTCCCACCTACAATGATAATTACTAGTTTAGGAAAATAAAATAACACAGAATAGTGGTATACAAACAGAAATGTCCAAGAGAATTCTTATAAAATGAGTATGTTAACAAAAAAAAAAAAAAAAAAAAAAGTCACTTCTGTCACATCCTCCTACCAAAAGGGATTGCCATCTTAATAAAATTAAGTAATAGAGATATATATTCCTTAAAATATTTTGATATATGAAAACATTTTTCCCCCAAAGGAAATCACAGTTTTTAAACAAAATAAACCAATGTATTGTAAAATTTCTTTTTTGATAGCATAATTCAGTATTCCAGTGCAAATGTGCTTACAACACTACATGTTGATTTTTTTATTATCATTTTTATCTATGATTATAGTACTGGAAGAAAAGAACATGGTAGTTGTTGTATCTATTTAACTCCTGTGATTTGAATCCCTCTACAGGACCAGCCTTTCCTAAACATTTCAACACCATCTCTATAAGAAGAATAAACCAACACTGTCAAATTGGCCAGGCACATGCATGACTGCTTTCTGCTTCTCACTTCAATGATACTTAAAAATAAACAAATGAAAAAAAAAAACAAAACACCTTGTACCATTTGAAAAAACAGACTGAAAGATAACACTACCAGTAAAGCATAAAGAAGATAAAGAATTATCTTCTTTAGAATTATCTTAACAATACTCACAAACAAAAAGAGAATTATTCAGTACTTGAAGTTTTTAAATTCTTCTCTTTCTCTTTCATTGCACAAGTGCATAACAACACACACAAAGTGTCTGTTATCTTCATAACCTGCAAGCAGCATTTATGCATGGACAGATAATAAATAAATGCAAAAACATTTTGTATGTACATATTAAATGTATGTATCAAAATATTTATTTAATGGTATGTTTAATCAAGTGAGACTAGACTTGCTAATCTAGTCAAGGGAAGGAGATGGTGACCAAAAATCTGAGAATTAGAGGACGGATAGGAGAAAGCAAGGAAGTGCTGAGAGTACACATTGACAGACATGGAATATCCCCTGTTAATACAACACAGACTGAGTGTTCACCTCAAGTGCCTGTGCTCAACTGTGTGAAGAGAGGAAAACAAATTGCTGGGGACCAATACAGATTCCACTGGAAAAGTGAGGAGTGGTTGTGCTCTGTGCAAAATGGTAATCTGAATTAATGGAGCTTTGCACTAGAGTAAGGGAGGAACTAGACAATAGGTAAAGATCAGGATGGGTGCAGCTGAAAGTGTCTGATACAGACTGATTGTTCAGAAAGAGGAAATGAAGCCTTCTTCAGAAAACTGGAAACTTCAGAAATTTAACAGTCACAGGGGTGGTAATCATGGGCAAATGAAACATCTGGCAACTTTCTGAGAGGACAAAAATATCAAGAGACTTTCAGCAAGTATCAAGAACTATTTTCATACAGGTGAATGGCAAATGAACCAGAGGAAGCACTCAGTAGGACCAATTACTCAAAAAATAATAATAATAAAAATAAAATAAAATAAATAGTATAAATTTGTAAAGCAGGTATAGGCTTCCTGGATTTGCTTTGTAAGGTCTGGTAGGAAACTGCCTTGGAGTTCAAAAGAACCCAGAAGTACTGGCTGGTCAGTGACAACCTCCTTGAAGCACAGGAAAAGTCCAGAATGATGCCCAAAATTCAAGGAAATGCTGCATAAGGTCAGCACTGATAGCAGTGAATTTCTGACTGAGTTTATCTAAATTATAGAAGTCAATGTTTTCTTGAAGTTGACACTAATGAGGACTAGGGCTTTGAATCATAAAAAGAAAGGTATCTCATCAGCAAATGGAAGACAAAGGAAGATTCGGTAGTACTACTCAAAGTCATAGGGAACCTAATGATATATGACATGGGAAAAGCTAAGTTTCTACTGATAATGACAGTCTTGAGACAACTAGCTTCCCCGTGCCTGTTCCAGGATTTGGGAGACTGAAGAATTTGGGAGATCCACAGCAGAAGGTAGAAACCAATACAGTAAACAGGATGTTATAAGGGAGACACGGTCTTCAAATTTTGTGTCCAAAACAGAGGCATTAGGTGGGGGTATCATACAATTACCTTCTCAAGTTTATGCATCTTTTTTTTTGTTTGTTTTAAATAGTAGACATTGGTTTAGAAGCTCTGCAGTCATTATCTTTTCAAATTAAAATAAATTATTATAGTATGCGTATTTTCTTCTTCTTGAGAGCTTGAGCACCTCCCCCACAGGGATAGGCTGAGCCAGTTGGGGCTCTTCCGGCTGGTGAAAAGAAGGCTCTGAGGGACCTTATAGTGGCTTTCCAGGATCCATTCCAGAGGTCCTACAGGAAAGCGGGGGAGGGACTTTTTATAATAGCATGAATTAACAGGATAAGGGGAAATCACTTTAAACTGGAAAAGGGTAGATTTAGACTAGATATTAGGAAGAAATTCTTTTCTGCGATAGTGGTGAGGCACTAGACTATGTTGCCCAGAAAGGTCATGGATGCCCCCTCCCTGGAGGCATTCATGGCCAGGCTTGATGGGGCTTTGAGCAACTTGGTCTAGTGCCTTGTGTCCCATTTTCAAGGAGAAAGAGGGGGAGGATCTGGGCAAAAGAAGGCCAGTCAGCCTAGTCTTGCTACTCAGCAAATTCCCCTGAATAGCAGATCCAGGCATAAAGAGAAGGAGATTGGACACATCCACATACATGTGGATACTACACAAGTTAAACTTTGACATCAGTGAAGTTCAGCAATGGTACAGACTCCTGTCTCTCCGAGGGAAAAACTTCTAGAAATAATGCATGCTGGGGGCCAACCAGATAGAAACTAGCAAAAGACCTGTTGGTTCTCATGAACAAGCTCAGCGTGAGTCAGGAGTGTGTCCTTGAGAGATGAGAACCAATCATTTACCAACCTTCACTAGTAAAAATGTAGCCAAGAGGCTCAGGGAGGTGATCCTTCCTTTGTAGTCAGCTTTGAGAGACTGCATGTGGAGTAATGTGTCCAGTTTCGTGTTCTCCAGTACAAAAAGAACACTTGGGAGTGAGTCAAAAAAAGTGTCACCAAGCTGGTTGGAGGCTGAAGTGTATAGGGAGGGGCTCTGAGAGCTTCATGTGCTTTCTCTGGAGAAGATTAAGGGGAGATCTAATTGCAGTTTTAGCTGATTATGGGAGGACAGGGAGAGTATAAAACCAGACACTTCTTGCAGGTGCACAGTGATAGGCTGAAAAACAACAAAATTGTCACAAGGAAGTTGGTATGAAGGAAAAGTTTTTCACATGAGTGATCAAACTCTGGAACAAATAACCTAGAAAGGTTGTTTAGAGATATTCAAAACTTAACTTTAGCAAGGCCCTGAACAACCTCATCTAAATTAACTTTCTGATTAGAGCATTGTAGCAAATGACCTCTGAAGGTTCCTTCAACATGCCTAGACTTAATATATTTAAAACTTTCATTCTTAAATAAATCTTCAGTGGATAATAAATCTTTTTTTACTGTGCAATTTATCAAAGTTAATCTGCTTAAACATTTCACATTTTTATATAAATATTTCTGACTACCTAAAGTACTCTGACGATAATATTAGAAGTAGTACCAGATAAATAATCTGAGAGACAGCATCAAATAAGGTGACACTGTAATAACAATAAAAAAAAAAATGTACTACTTTGTATGATATGAGATTGATCTTTAACACATACACACGTCAGGAGACGTTAGGAAAAAAAAAAGAGCCGAAGCAAATCTAAACAACTTTCCCCCTGCTATCACTTATATTGGTTCCATTAAAGTCACTCAGAAAGTACAGTTAGTTGCTTCACATTGTTTTTCCATGATAAGGGGTGATAGAGTTGGAAGCTAATCTGTTTGCAGGACACAATTGACAACTCTACACTAGCCTGGAGTAACATATCATAAAATTGCTGAGTCATTTTTCAGAAAGAGGAAAAATGTCAGGAAACTTGGTTCAAAACCATATTTTGTTCTCTCTTCTTCCTCCAGAGTGGAAATCTTCTAGTGAACGATATTTTCAGAACACAGATTGGAAAATCACAATAAAATTTGGTAGAAGGATGTTTCTTCTAATTGCAGTTATGACATTTAAATTAAGACCAACTATTTGATTACTCAGCTCTTTTTCTCCTCCATGATGGATAAATATTTAATTAGAATAATCTCCACTATGATTGTGAACAGTGTAAAGAAGTTAATTCCACCTCTATTCTTCCTCAGATGCCTGAGAAACAAGGTATAATCTAAAGAGTTGGAGAATAACTAGCTTTCCTCCAAATCTCTTCATAAGTATTCACCAGAAAGCTAATATTTGTATAGATATACCTAAAGGAACTTTGCTACCCCAGGAGAAATCTTGCTGAACTTTACACAGGGTAACCATACTTAGAGTAAGGAACAGTACAGAATAAGTGTGATATTTGACTTTAAGTTAGGTCTTCACTCTTTGTTGCAGATGCAATTGCTCAAAGCCTTAGTCTGAGTGATTCAGATGTACTGATGACCTCTTGCTGTTAGTAGCACTGGAAGGAACACGAGGCTACTTTCAAAATCAGATATGAAAAAAATCCACATAGGGGGCTATTACATTATTTCTGTTATGAAAATATGCCTCAAAAATATCTCAAGAAATTCAGCAGCTAAGTTATTAACCTATGACTTCCCTTTAGTCCCTTTAGTATATTTAATTACTGTATATTTTGTCATGAAAAGAAGCTAGAGGTATGTATTTAAACTACATAGTCTTTCTAATGTAGGAACTAGAGTAGATGTCTAACAGATCAAAACCCACATATTTTAAAATATTTAAATATTACTTACAATTCATAATTCATGACTAATGGTGTCCTTTCTCTCTCTATATATATATAGAGAGAGAGACAGATATAAGCTAAAGGAACATCTTATTTTATATACTTAGGGAGAAATTCTTTACTTAAGAGGAAATTCTTTACTCAGAAGTGATGAGGTGGTAGAACAGGTTGTCCACAGATGCTGTGGATGCCTCATCTCTGGAAGCATTCAAGACCAGGTTGAGGCAATAAGGAACAGGTTCGCAACATTGCCCAGGGCAGTGGGGCTGGAACCAGATGATCTTTAAGGTCTCTTCAACCCAAAATATGACATGATTATCTGATTCTCTGATTCAAAGCATTACATAGAGAAAGTAAAAGAGTTAAGAGAAGTAAAAGAAAAAGTTAAGAGAAAGTAAAACTGGCATATATTGAAATTCTGACAGCAGCATCCTGCTTCCAATGCAGATTCCTAGAGAATGTCTTCACCCAGAGACAAAAAGATAAACTCTTTATAAAAGATTGTGATTTTCACTGGATGCCAAAACAAGGATGAGAGATAAAATCTAAATTTACATTCCCATGTGAGGCATTAGACTTGTTATTGCACTGCTCAGACAGACTCTAGAATAGGACTCCTTAACGTCACAAGAGAAAAGTGCAGGCAAGGAGGATAGTATAGAATCATAGGATCATTAAATCATCAAGGATGGAAAAAGCCTTCAAGATTATCAAGTCAAACCATCAACCTGGTATACAGAGTCCCATCTCTAAACCACGCCACAATGCCACAATGTAAATATGTGTGAGCAGTCTGGATATACAGTTCTTCAAGACAACAGAGAGACATGGCCTAACCATTTTAATTAATACACCATATATGTCATTTTTTTTACACATATCACACTACTGACTTTCTAAAACATAAGGGAGCCCGTTGATCAAAGTATTGGAATATCATATAACAAAAGAAGAACAGATCTATCTTCACCCCAGTAGGGCACTTTGTTTTCCATATGGCACTTCATCTGCTTCTGCTGTACATCTGTCTCGCAGAAAACATTAGATGGTTAGATTTACTAACAATTACAGGCTGCAACAAGTTTGATTTCAATTACAGAAAGAAAGGAAAACAGCTGGGATACCCAGGGGGAGGTGCAGGCACCAAGAGGGTGAAAGAAAAATCAGAATGGTACATTGTACGCTACTAATTAGGGAGAAATGAAGTCAAGATATAAATGTAAACCTTTATATAAATACCTGTCAGTTTTACTAAAACTACATCTGAGACAGAAAAATAGTACTTAATAGACCAGTATGTATTTTAATTTATTTAAATGATTCTAAACTAAAAAAGCAGCTTGCTTTAGAAAACAAGGTCAAAATAAAACCCAATTACAAATAAGATCAGTGTTAGTCTGACATTTCTGAGTTACATCCAAGAGACTTCTTTTAGTCACTAATAGGCATAGAATGTTATAACCAGAACAAAATACAAACGGTGAAAACTTTTTCCAGGTTAATAACAATGTCTACATATGAAGACTCCAAAAATAAAATGTACAGAGCATTCAAATTCTCAGAATCCTGACTCAAGCAATTATTATCATCTAGCCTGAACAGTTGAGAAAAAGCTACAGCTTCTAAAACATTTTATGTAGAAGAAAATATTTCCTACACAATCTATTAATTGGAAACCCAGACATTTACAAGGAACATACTCAAATGAAATACTTGAGTACACTCAGATTTTATCCTTTAACTTATTACTGACAGTTCAATGTCTCTTTGATCTCTCAGAGAACTTTAGGAAAAGCTCAATCATGTGCATCATGCACTTCATCTATCCATCACAAATCTTCCTTCTGCTTTTGAGTACACCATGCACTCTTTTGTTTTTTGCCTTGTATACATGCAAACTCTCAGATATGTATGGGGAGGAAGTTTTCTTCCCCAAAGGAATGGATCATTACATTCCTAGAAGGTATCAATTTAATTAAATGTCATGAGGAAGAGTCTACGCAAAGGCACTGATCACATAAATGGCATCATGACTACATCTGCGTCTCCACAAATAATAAAATTAACCTACTATGAGCTCAAAGACAAAGCTGCAATAGCTAAACTCCACCCTGAAATTGCTGCTGACTTCACACTGCTGTAACACATTTGGGGTGGGAGACTAGAGAGTGATAGAACCCTCAGTTACTAGTACTAGTTGGCTTTATATACGGATCATACCAAGGAAACTGGCCTGAAGATATGCAAATAGAGAGAGTAGACTGCATGGCCTACTAGCTTGGTTTGTGGCTTATGCCAACAACATGATTTAGAAAGCAACAAGAACACATCCATGCATATCCTGCACCATATAGGAGTCAGAGTGCGAGCTGCTGCATACAGGGCCCCAGCGGCCAATCATGACCCAGACATGCTGTACAGTCGGAGTCAGTGTCCTGGTCCCCTGCATGCTGATCTGAACTAGAATGGGAGAAGTGATGTCAGTATGTGTGTGGTCACATACACGCATTGTAGAATAGATTTCGTAGAAGTGAAATTGCTATCTGCTAAAATCCTTCCCGCATGCTAAATACATTTTAGATTACTCATCACTGAGTGCTGTGTTTCCATTGCTATTTCCATCCCACTCCATGCTAGTTCCCCCACAAAGTCATGCCATCTGACCTGCTATGTGTAAACAGGTATACCATACTCTGACCTAGAAACTTCTGCATCTAATGTTTGGGCCCAGCTACCAACTATAAACCATTAAAAGCAATGACCAAAATCTAACTTCAAAAAATATAAAACCCACTGGTTTTGAAACTTGTTTTAGGAGGGTTTTTGTTGTTGTTGTTTGTTTTTGTTTTATACATTCTATAAAAAACTAAGTTACTGAGAATGTGCTTTGCCAAAAAGCCTTCAGAAAGAGATTATGCAATTGCTATTTAGGTGAGCAAAGAACTAAGAGGTAATTCAACCATTTTTTAAAAAAGCAATACATCTTTATTCACACACAATAATACATTGCAAAATGATTAGTTCTCATTCATTCTATGGACCATCAACATTATTATGCTTTTGCTCAGACTATTACGACATATCAGTATGAAAATTGAAAAAAAATAGAATATTTTAAGTGATTTCTATAAATAAAGTGGTTGAAAGTATTTTTCAAGGCTGAATATTTACATTGGTGGGAATGAAGCTCACTGTCATAAAAAAAATACATAATAAATACATAAAATAATAAATGCATAAAAATACATAAAGATTAAAAAAAAAAAAACATAAAAATTCGACCCCCCGTGGGAAATAGTTTACTCTTTTGTTTAACTCTTCTTATATACTAAACCTAGCTGAAAAGATTTGTCTGATGAGGAGCATGAATTCACAAGATGTAAAATCTTCCAGAAATTAGTTTAAAAGTTTGGAAATTTCTTCCTACCTGAGTGACTTTAGAACTTTGTTTCTATAAATTAACATCCAATTTCCATTAAAATGATTTTCCTGACAGCTGTAACTCTTGAAAGATCAGCTTTTAAAAGGCAATGTATAGAACTATACTTTCTACCAAAAAAGTGATATTGTTCTTAGTATTTGATATAAGACTGTACATTGGGACTCTTTATTTTGTAATTAATATCCACTGAAATCAAATATTTGAAGTCACAACTTCTAAAACAGTACAAACGTGTACCCATACAAAAAGATATGAGCTAGAGGCGTAAGTGACTGTTTAGTTTCATATGATACTTCACTGACTGAATGTATGAGGGCTGCTCTGAAAGTAATGCCTCCTGCTGTATTATGTTGGCTCACAAAACATCTGAGGCAGAGGAGTTGGTAGTATGACAGCAGAGGTTGAGTATTCCCACCATTGCATTTTATTACTGTCCAACAGAGAGCAGCAGAAGGACAGTCTGACAAAATGGCATCTGACACGGTAGCACATATGAAGCAAAGGTGTCCCTGAATTGTTCTATGCAGAAAAAATGGCACCCATTGACAATCATCAGCACTTGCTGAATATTTATAGTGGCCAAACAGTGAGGTGCATTTCAGCAGTGGTGACAGTGGTTCAAATTTTTACAAGTGCAGCATGCAGGCTCTTGTTCACTGCTGGCAAAAAATGCACAGGCAATTGTGGTGAATATGTTGATAAATAGAGTTTTGCAGCTGAGAATTCATTCTATTAAATAGTGTTATTGTGTTCTTTGCACCTGTTGTAGTTTCCATGGAAATAAATAGGAGGTACTGCTTTCAGAGTGATTTATGTACTTCAGAATGGTCTAACTAGGTATCCATTTTCCATTGTTTTAAATAGGAATTTATTTATGTTTAGTTACTTATGCATAGGTAGTTGAAGCCTAATCCCACTTATTAGCGTGTTCATTTTAAATTACTTTGTCCTGCATATAATGGCCTTTTTTTCCTTCAAAATTTCCTTCAACTTTCATGTTACTGAATTAATATATAACAACAGCATTCCTTATGATCAGAGAGAAGAAATGTGTTCGATATCCAGATGTCTGTATTATACAGTACACTTATAGAGATTCAAAAAGCTCATTCAGAATATTTTACAGTAGGAAATGAAAGCAATTCTCTTGTCTATGAAATGTCTACACCGAGGCAAAAAAAAATCTGCTATTAAGGCTAAAAAGCCAAGTATTCTGTAGTTAGGAAATATAATTTTAAGTTGAACATCTGTTGCTAGAAACTTGCCATATTCTAAGAAATTTTCTTTTTCTGATGTAGTTTTAAGCAGCTGACATAGAATGCTTAGTTTCAGTGGAAGAGGGCTAAATTATAAAGGAAACAACTTATTGTAGGCTTTTAGTTTGAACAAATTTAGTTTAACAAATGATGTAAATAAATGTAATTAAAAATATCATAAGATGCAACCAAATTTAGATTGCAGTTACTATTGTTAATTTTTAAAATACATCATAGTTCTGAACTTCTACATAGCATTTTGTAATATAAATTTAGACAGACTCTCTTCAAAAAGCTCAGACAGTGAAGAGATCCTGAAAGCTCTGTTCAGATTCTACTGTACTTTATTTCACAAAATAAATAAAATAAGGAGACACACACAAGTTTTTTTTTTGGTTTTTGGTTTTTTTTTAAAAAAAAGAGCATGGAAGCTGATGGATTAGACTGGAGATCTGTACAGAGAAGAAACTGTGAATCTAAATACACTATAGCTCCTCTTACTCCAGAGCTTTAGAAATCAAAACATTGAACCCTGGTTCTTCTCTGATTACTGACCCTGAAAGTGAAGAACAGCCAGCATCTGCTGGACTCATTTTCTGAGAAGCCCACATGGTGCTTCAAAGGAGACTCTTATTTTCCTTGGCTTACTACTAGGTTGGAGTCCGGAGTAAGTGTTATACAAGACTAACAAGAGAATTGCTGGAGAAAGGTACTGTTCAGTAGGCCCACCTGTGAACTGCGATTTGTTCTGACGGCAAGAGTTTGTCTTCATAAAGATAACAAAAAATGTCGTATTACAAGCTTCAGGTGAGCAATTCCCTCTTCCCCCTAGATGGTAGCTCTTGTTCACTATAAGCATCACTTCAACCTCACACCAGTGTGATAGTATTGAAAAAATTGGATACACACGAATAAAGTTGCAGCAATGTACTTTAAGTCCTGCGGGAGCTTTGCCCACTGAATTTGATGACAGCAGGGCCCAAAGTACCTAACTGAAAATTAAACGTTTATTTTATTTATTTCAGTGGATCTGGTTTCTTACCACCCATGGTTTGTCAGGTACCCAAATCTCCCACAAGTACTTCGGCATATCTCCGAATTTCAGTGCCTAAAAAGCAATAATATTTAAATAAAAAGGTGTGTCATTCTTACTACAGATCTTTAGATAGCCCACCTCCCCAACAGCCCAATATTGGTAATGCATAAAGCAAAATGTGAGCAAATTTCTGCTGAAGGAATATAAATATCTTTTTATTAAAAAAATTCAAAAAATTCAGATGCCATAGCTTGGTGTTACCAAACATAAGCATGGTAACATTAAAGTGCTATGTTAAATATCAGTTTGGTTTCTGAAGGCTGATTGTGTAATATGTTGCTGCACCAGGCAACAGATTTTCAGATGCCAGAGCAGGTTTTTTTTGTTCTGTATAGTGAACTACCAACTGAAATTGCTTTCTCATAATAATAAGATTTCTTTTTTAATTTAATGCTCTATTAAGCTTTTTATTAAGATATTATTAATCAACTCTGAGACTCTAAAAAGCAAAAACAGCAGATCTTTAAAACTACAATTAAATCTGTGTTCAGTGTAGGAGCATTAATGGATGTTCATTCTCTGTTACTAACTGCTGAATATAAATAGCACTATGTACTTCAGGTTCCCTCCTGAATACTCAGACGCCCCAAAATATCATGTCTCCCAGGTCTTGAATCAGGATGACTGTATAGTGTGTGACTATAGGATAACTGTGAAGGGAAAGTTCAGTAGGTTACCAAGTTTGAAGAACCTTCAAAACTGCGTATACCTACAGGAATTGAATTGGTTATCCTTCTTGACAAACAAATAGTACCACAATAATTCTGAACAATCTAAGCCAGAAAAGCACATGCATTTGAAAATATAGTCTGAAATAAGGTACCAAGGCAGCACCAGCCCTTTTTACTGATCCATTTTATTGGAAAAAAGAATGCTTCCCAGAGAGAGAATGTTATATTAAGAGTAATGTATCTGGAAAGTTGGACAATTTCAAATCTATTCTTTGTAGAGTAAAAAGCCCAAATTGCAAACAAGCATTCAGTGCACCCTATTCAGAAAGGATATTAGTATTCTGTACGGAACTGTTTATCCACTCCTTTGCCATCATATAGTGAGCAAAATCCTCAAAAAACTTTACATCAAATAGTGCTTTTAGTCGCAGCGGAAAACACATGTCTCTTCCAAAGTACTCCCAACAGATACCTCAGATATTTCACACAAGTTCTGTGTTCTTGGAGAATTATATCACAGTTCTAAAAGCTTTTTCAATAACTCCCCTTGAAAGCAGAAAGTCATCCTAAGTATTTATATCTACCAAAAATATGCTCCTCTGATATCTGAAGTTGAATTTCCAACTGACTTCAGAAGATCCCTTCTTTGCCATCTAAAATTTTACTTAAAATAAAAAGTTACGCAAGCAGAAATATTATTTAGTCTTACACTCTGAATCTAAAGGTACTTATACAATCCATGGAGATCAGTGAGTATAGCTTAAGAGAAAGGTAAAAGCCACTGAAAATGTTTCATTTTGAAATCTTCCTATGCCTCCTCTGGTACTTTACATGTGATTGTTTTCCTCATTTACATGAGTACAAATGAAGTGCAATTCACCCAAAGGCAATAGAATTTAACTGGTAAAAAAGCAGAAAGGGAGTCCTTGCGGAACAAGCTTTCTTTTTAGAGTGTATATTGCACAGTTCTATCTACTTTGATAGAGTGATGAGTTTCTGAAGGCAGACTGTATGCCATAATATCAAATACTTCATTACTTGTTAGAAAGTCACCTTTAAAGAAAGAGTAAGTACTGTTTTTATCAAAAATAATTGGAAAGGAATCACAAGATTAATTTCCATAACAACGAATAATGAATATTTTCCCCATTCCCTTAGGTAGTTAGTTGAAATCTTAGCTAGATCATCAAAATAAAACAACGAACAAAAATCGAATACCATTCATAGAAAAACTGCCAACTGAAAGGACAAATATGTGGTATCATTAAATATGAGGCCTTTTTTCCTGCATCACTACTTTCCAAAAAAGCAGACTGCTGCAACGTAAGAGTAACAGATCATAGAATCATAGAATCATAGAATCATAGAATTAGCTAGGTTGGAAAAGATCACCTAGTCCAACCATCCACCTACCACCAATAACCCCACTAAACCATGTCTCTCAACGCTATATCTAAACGTTTCTTGAACACCTCCAGGGCAGCCCGTTCCAGTGCCTGACCACTCGTTCAGAAAAGTAGTATTTCCTAATGTCCAGCCTAAATCTCCCCTGGCGCAACTTGAAGCCATTCCCCCTCGTCCTGTCACTAGTTACGAGAGAAAAGAGGCTGACCCCCAGCTCACTACAACCTCCCTTCAGGTAGTTATAGAGA
>NC_034409.1:157019698-157171595 GCF_002078875.1 Numida meleagris | reverse complement strand
GGTAGACCACATCAACAGCCTTTCCCTCATCCACCATACGGGTCACTCGATCATAGAAGGAGATCGGGTTGATCAAGCAGGACCTGCCCTTCACAAACCCATGCTGGCTGGGCCTGATCCCCTGGTTGTCCTGCAAATGCCGCGTGATCTCCCTCAGGACAATCTGCTCCATAACCTTCCCCGGCACCGAGGTCAGGCTGACAGGCCTGTAGTTCCCCAGATCCTTCTTATGACCCTTCTTGTAGATGGGAGTCACAGATCCTCCTGGAAGCTATAGTAAGGCATACGGAAGAGAGGGAAATGACATGAGACAACCAGCATGGCTTCACCAATGGCAAGTCCTCCCGGACCAACCAGCACATCTTTCTATGACTGCATAACTACATTGATGGACAAGAGAAGAGCCACTGATGTCATCTATCTGGACTTCAGTAAGGCTTTTGACATGGTCCCCCACAACATCCTTCTCTCCAAACTGGAAAGATATGGATTTGATGGGTGGACAGCTTGATAGATGAGGATCTGATTGTGAGATTGTACATAGAGTGGTGGTTAATGGTTCAATGTCCAGATGGATATCAGTGATGAGTGGAGGAGTCAGTACTGGGCCTGATGCTCTTTAATATCTTCATTAATGACATCAACAGTGAGATCAGGTGCATCCTCAGCAAGATTGCAGATGACACCAAGCTGCGTGGTGTGATTGACACACACACAAGGGACGGAATGATGTCCAGAGAGACCTAGATAAGCTCAAGCAGTGGGCCCAGGAGTACCTCATGAGGTTCAACAAAGCCAATTGCAAGGTCTTGCATCTGGGTCATGGCAACCCCCACTATCAGTACAAGATGGGGAATGAAAGGATTGAGTACAGCCCTGCTGAAAAGGATTGGGGATACTGGTGGATTGCAAGCTGACTATGAGCCAGAAATGTGCCCTCACAGCCCAGAAAGCCAATCATTTCCACAAATGAACCAAGGGATGGTACTCCTTCCCTATGAGGACAGGCTGAAAAAGTTGGGTCTGTTCAGGGAGACCTGATAGTAGCTTTTCAGTATCTAAAGAGGGGCTATAAAAAAGAAGGGGACAGACAGCAGGGTTTGTTGAGATAGGAGCAGGGGAAATGGTTTCAAACTAAAAGAGGGGAGATTTAGACTGGATAGGAGAAAAAGGTTTTTTATCATAAGGGCAGAGTAGCACTGGAACAGGTTGCTCAGAGAGGCAATGGATTCCCCCCATTCCTGGAGACATTCAAGGTCAGGCTGAACGAGGTTCTGATCAACCCAATCCAGCTGTAGATGTCTCTGTTCATTGCATTAGAGTTGGACCCTTCCAACTCAAAGGATTCTATGATTCTAAGTGAAAAGTCTTTCCTGTTGGGCTTCATAGTAATTAAGATCATTACATACTGCATGGCTAGCAAATAGACCAGAGGATGTAATATCTTGCCTGATTCTCCATCTTTCTACAGCTTCTCTTTCCTACAAGTAGACAGTAGAAAGCAGTAAAGAAAGTGGCTCCTGCTCTCAAGTCTTACAACTGACAATTGCAACTAGAATTAAATTTGGACTGTGCTCTTCACTGAAATAAATTACAGCTGGAGACTGAAATAAAGAAGGTTTTGATGCAGGAAAAGAAAAGAAAAAAAACCAACACACCAGCCATAAGGAAAGAGTAACATTAAACATATTTTTAATTATTAGAGTGGTTAAAACTTTCAGTTGGAGATGAGCCGCTGTAGTCAGTGTAGAAAATTCTCCCATTACTGAATATGAGTAAATTCATGATTCCTGAAATGGCTCATGACTGCCTTAAACTTGAATTTTAGGCCCGGATTTGATAAGTCTTAAGTATGTATATCTTCTTCCTCAAAAGTTCAAAATTCAAAATATTTTTTTCATAAAACATACAAGACTCCTTTCTGTAAAAGTTTTCTCTTAATCTTTCCAGTTCTTCCTCTATTTCATGTGATGACATCATCAAAGCCTTCAATCAAAATACACACAGCCTTTTTATTTCATCTATCATTGACAACTTACAAACAAGAAGTTGATATCTTGAGGTAAGCAGTTTGGGAGGAGAAGGGAAATAACAAAGTCAGCATCAGAGATGAGACTGCAATCGAACAGAAAGGAAGGTAACACATACACACAAAACAAACAATAAGAAAACAAAACAAAAAAAAAACAACTTGCCAGTTACTTTTTCCCAGTAAAAAGAACAGATAGAACAACAGACCTGCTAAAAGTAATGAAAACAACCTACTGTGTCATCATTTTATGCAAGAAAGGGAGAGAGATTAGTCTAAAACTCCTACAATAATATGGATTTTTCAGCTGACAAAAGCAATACTGCATAAAATCTTTTCTGTGCTTTATTTCTAATTACTTTCTATCCTTTAATGAACAAGAAAGTACATGATCTTGAAAGTCCTTGTGCAGTCAAAACTCCCACTAAAATTAATGGGACGTTTTTTTCCAGCCTAAAAGCTCTGAGATCAGGCCTCAAACTTAGCTATTTCTAAGCTCTTTCCATTAATCAAACATTTTAGGTTTCCATTGTTCTTTTTTTTTTTCCCTCTCCTTTTCCGTTAAGATCATATATTCAGAAATACAGACATCAGAAATCATAATTTTGCCCAAGGACGGAAGGCTGCTGTACTTCATTATGTAAGTATTTTAACCTCCTTTTACAAGTGAAGCCCTGATTCTTAAGAACCTCGATTACCTGAACACCAAATTCTCAGTTTTTGGCCTTTCCAAACACTTTATAGAAACACTGGCATGCATCACATGTGGAAGTTAAGATATCTGAATTATGCAAGTGGATGATGTGTACATAAGCTTTCTTATCAGTCAAACTTCCCTGAAATTCATGGGCATAACCAAGGGATTTTCAGTATCCTCGTGTGGGAAATAAGGAGTTACAATACTGAAGTTCAAAACGTATTTTCCCATGTAGCCTCACACAACTCAGAACGTGTGTCTGACTTTACAGTGCCTAAAAGAAAAAAAAATATGTCTTTACTTGGATGCCTCAATAAATCACATTGATTTTCAGACTGTTGGTCACTCACTTCAGGAAATCGATAATTCTTGTACAGTTGTGGTTTCAAAAGAATATACCATATTTTTGGCTATAAGTTATTAGTGTCATTACTTCATCACAATTCTTAATTTTATCCCACAGAACTACTATAGGAGGCTCGTGCACAGAAATAAAAATAAAGTGCACTGTAACTTGTCAAATCAGGTAGTATTAACAATGTAAAAAAAGAAAGGAAAATCTATGAGACCTGTTTATGGTTGATCATGAATAGGCCCTTAGTAGGGACAATTCCCTTTCTTAATTCTTACTCTTAGATGGCACAGGGGCAAGAGAGAACTAACAAACAGGAGAGCACTACATTTAATTGCTCATTTAGAGAGCCTATATACTGGCTATATTGCATAGGCATACCATCTGGAAATGAAATAATTCTGCATGGTTTCTTACTTAGGATTGTACCTTTCTGGGAAGATATCTTTGAAGGTTCTTTACTATGGCTTTCATTTTTGAAGGACTCAAGAATAATGAGCTACTGATATTCTAATTAGGGTTAAGAAATAAAAGACCCAGCAGATAACAGAACGAAGGAGAAATTAGGATGATGGGCCAATTTGCACTCTGATACATACACATGCACACACAAAATATCTATGCCATAAACATTCAGTTGAAGAAGTATCAGATAAGTTCTTGCCAACTCACTACATTCTTGTCTTTGCCAGCGGGCATGGTTTAAATTGACTTCAGCATTTTGCCTAGATTTTGCCTTTTTTTTTAAATGCTGTAATTTGAAAGACTTGAAAAATCACAGAAAAAATATTAAATAAATAACACCTAGTGGTGTTGATTCCTTCTCCTGGGAGAACAAAGAAAAATTAGAAAAGCAGAAAGCAAATGCAACAAGAGGTTACCAAAAAGCAATATTGCCTGTTTTCAGAAAAAAAAAAAAAAAACGTAGGCGTAGCTAGTTTCTAAAGGATGAAGTAAAACCTTAAAAGGTAAATTCTAATTTATTAACAAAATGAAATTAAGATTAAAAGGTCAGTGTTAGAACTGAAATGTTCACAACACAGAAAATTATTTTCCTGGGTAAGCGTTTAACTATGTTTTAAGAAAGACAAATGAAGATTTTTTTAGGCAAAGGAACTAAGCACATTTTTCACTGCTCATTTTTAAATCTATTCTAAAATCTACCTTTGTGATGTTAGCAATGAACAGAATACAGAAATCTAGTGAGAGAAATGTCTTGGATATCACAAAAAAAAAAAAAAAAAAAAATCTGTCCCACCAGAAGAAAACAATAACAAAACAAGACTTCATAATCAAAGTTTGACTTTCAAACTCCCATATACCTTCTGTGTTTGCAACATAATACTCTATACATCATCAAAATTTTACTGTTAGAGCCACATCTTAGTTACCATTGCTCCATGGGCCTATAGTTCCTGCTTTTGTCCCTGACTTCTTTATTAAAGAAATCTCTGTTACTTGACTAGTAAGTGATAAAATGAAATGTAAAAAGGAAATAAAGACCGGACTCAGCACCAGCCCCTGAGGAACACTACTAAATACAGGCCTCTAAGTGGACTCTGCACCACCGATCACAACCCTCTGAGCTCAACTAGTCAGACAATTCTCAACCCACTTCACCATCCACTCATCTATTCCACACTTCCTCAGCTTTGTTATAAGGATGTTGTGGGATACAGTGTCAAATGCCTTGCTGAAATCAAGGTAGACTACATCCACTACTCTTCCCCCATCCACCCAGCTAGTGATGACATCATAGAAGCCTACTATGTTGGTCGAGCATGACCTCCCCCTGGTGAACCCATGCTGACTACTCCTGATAACCTTTTTCTCTTCCAATTGCTTGGAGATGGAATCCAGAACAAGCTGTTTCATCACCTTTCCAGGGACAGAGCTGAGGCTGACTGGCATGTAGTTTTCCAGATGCTCCTTCTTGCCCTTTTTGAAGATTGGAGTGATACTGGCTATCGTCCAGTCTTCAGGCACCTCTCCCATTCTCCAAGACATCTCAAAGATAATAGAGATTGGTTCAGCAGTCACTTCTGCCAGCTCCCTCAGCACACAGGGATGCATCCCATCAGGGCCCATGGATGTATGTACATTGATGCTGCCTAGATGCTCTCAGACCATCTCCTCCCTCACCAAAGGGGAGTCTTCCATTCCCCAGACTCTCTCACTTACCTCCAGGGTCCAAGATTCCCAAGGGGGAGTCTTTGCAGTGAAGACAGAAGCAAAGAAGGCGTTCAGTATCCCGGCCTTCTCAGCATCCCCCATTACCAGAACACCCCCCTCATTTAGTAGGGGACTCACATTTTCCCTAGTCTTCCTTTTACTGGTGACATATTTTAAAAAGCCTTTCTTATTATCCTTTATCTCCTTTGCCAGATTCAATTCCAGGTTGGCTTTAGCATTCCTCATTGCACAAGTTATCACATGTGAGGTACTGAATATATACAATCAATTTCAATAGAATATTTTGCTTATGTTTAAGACAGACATCTAGACGTCATCCACACATAAAGACAACATAACACTATAGTTAATCAATAACAGAATTGTCATAGAACCATAGAAGAGAATCACAGAATCATTAATGTTGGAAAAGACCTCTAAGATCATCAAGTCCAACTGTCAACTCATTACCACCAAGCCTACTAAACAGTGTCCCTAAGTGCCACATGTACATGGTTCTTGAACACCTCCAAGGGGGATGACTCTACCAGAGCCCATTCCAATATTTGACCACTCTTTCAGAGAATAAATTGTTCCTAATATCCAACCTGAACCTCCCCTGATGCAACTTGATGCCATTCCCTCTTGTCCTATCACTGTTACCTGGGAGAAGAGGCCGAACCATACCTCGTCACAATTTTCTTTTAGGGAGTTGAAGAGAGCGATAAGGTCTCCCCAAGCCTTCTTGTCTCCACACGAAACAATCTCAGTTTCCTCATCCGTTCTTTGTAAGACTTGTGCTCCAGACCCTTCACCAGCTTAGAGTTCAGTACAGTTCTTTATGGCTGAAATAGATCTAGGCTGACTGTTAATGATAACAGTTTATAATCAGGTTCATCCATAGAAGTTACATTATGATCCTGCAAAAAACAGATTACTTTTTTTTGCTTCTTCAGTATTCCCTAAAATTGTCTGTAAAAACTTCCATCCTTATCTCAAGAGCAAAGACATGACTGTATAAGACAAAGAATAATGTGTAGTTTTTGAGAAACAGATGAATATTATTTAGACCTATGTGGATTACTCCCACATGTAATAAATTGGTGGTTTTAATTTAGCTCAAAGTAGATGTGATTTATCTATGAAAAACCACTGACAGACTACTTATTGGTAACACTAAGGTCAAAGAGTTAGATTCAAACCACTACCTGACCAGCTATGACTGGCTCTGTTAATTGCAGTGCATCTCTTCTACGGATCCACTGTGAAAACCCTCACCACTAGTGAGTGTGAAAACAGTGGATGCTAAAGAACTACATACCATGTTTCACGGGTGTGAGAGTCTCTTACAGTGAAGGCTACAGAAGGCTCAATTATACAAAACATAGCAGTATCCAGAGAGAGAGATCAAGAGAGAGATCATTTCAGTAGCTGCAGCATGACACTAGCAAACTATATACTATGATAAAAAAAAAAATAAAAAGAATTCACTTCTGACACCATGTCCAGATATTTCTAAATGCTAAGCAGCAGTATGCTTAAAAAGAAAGAAAAAAAGAAAAAGAATCTCTCTTTAAAAGCAGTAACATCTCTTTCTCGCTCTCTCTTTCTCTCAGAGCCATCATACTATATTGTGAAGGACAATCCTTTACACCTTAGAAGAGAATTCTAGTCTGGTGGGAAGACTGTTAGTCATGCAAACCCATATTTTACTGAAATCCCAAAGATAGTAGTGATTCAGCTTTGAAACTGGCATTATGATTCAATGTACTAATTTCTTCTCCTAGTTTAATGCTTTGACTCCAAACCTGCAAACTCCAACCTCTTTCTGCAAGTTAGAATCCATACTGGGAAGGAACATATAGACTTAGACATTTTTGTAATCAATTACACAGATGGCACAGCAATTCTCTGTTATGAAGTGAACAAATTATGAAGTGAACAGCCTTCTCCTTGAGGAGGAGGGATAAAGTTAATTGCTGCTACCATTCAATGAAAAGAAGTGCAAACTTCTGATAACAGTCTGAAGAAAATCTTGTCAAATTTATTGTGATCCTTTTATTTATCTCCCCAAAAAGAAGAGCAATGAAGTAATCCTAATGAAGACCATCAGGATATCAAAGAAACAAAGCAATGCTCACAAAGAAACTTCAGAAATTAGTCTGATTACAGTGATTAGGAAGTGATTGACTGAGCCTTCTGTTAGTAACTTCTCTCTGTCATGAACAGAAAAAAAATATTTTGTCAAGATTTGCATAAAGAACCTACATTGTTACAGACATTCGTATTCAATTATTCATAGAGTTTGTTTCTAGTAAGCCTCATCTTATTTTCCATTCCGTTGGAATGTCAAAAATTTTATCCCAGTACTTACACTGATCTTAATATTAGAAGGGTGAGGAAGGGGCTGTGCTGAGGTTTACAATACTACATACTTAGCAATACAATTAACGCAGCTGCCTGACTAATTGGTCATAGAATTATAGTATGGTTTGGGTTGGAAGGGACCTTTACAATCATCTAGTTCCAGCTCCCCTGCTATAGGCAGAGACACCTCTGACTAGATTAGACTGCTCAAAGCCCAATCCAGCCTGGCCTTGAACATCTTCAGTGAGGGAGCATCCACAACCTCTCTGGGCAACCTGTTTCAGTGTCTCACCACCCTCACGGTTCAAAGCCATTTCCCCTCATCTTGTCACTACATGGCCTTATGAAAAGTCCCTCCCCAGCTTTCCTGTAGGCCCCCTTCAGGAACTGGAAGGATGCTATTCAGGTTCCCCCAGAGCCTTCACTTCTCCACGCTGAAGAACCCCAACTGTCTCTCAGCCTATCCTCATAGGAGAGCTGTTCCAGCCCTCTGATCATCATTGTGGCCCTCCTCTGGACCTGCTCCAGCAGCTTGATGTCCTTCTTGAGTTGTGGGCCTCAGAACAAGACACAATACTCCAGGTGGCATCTCACAAGAACAGAGTAGAGGGGCAGAATCACCTCCCTCAACCTGCTGGTCACTGCTTCTCTTGATGCAACACAGGATACAGTTGGCATCCTGGACTATGAGCACGCATTGCCGGCTCATGTTGCATCTTTCATCAACCGACACTCCCAAATCTTTCTCCTCAGGGCTGCTCACAAGCCATTCTCCACCGTCTGTATTTGTGCTTGAGATTGCCCCGATCCAGGTGTAAGACTTCGCATTTGGCCTTGTTGAACTTCATGAGATCGGCATGGGCCCAACTGTCCAGGTCCCTCTGCATGGCACCCCTTCCCTCTGACACATCTACTACACCATGCAGCTTGGCATCATCTGCAAACTTGCTGAGGGTGCACTTGATCCCACAGTCTATGTTGCCTACAATTATGTTAAATAGCATCGGTTCCAACACTGATCTCCGAGAAACACCACTCACCACTGGTCTCCACTTAGACACTGAGCTGTTGACTGAGAGCAACCATCCAGTGAGTGGTCCATACATCAAATCCATTTTTCTCCAATTTGGCAACCAAGATGTCAAGTGGGATGGTGTTAAACGCTTTACACAAGTCCAGGTAGATGATGGCAGTTGCTCTTCCTTTATCCACTGATGCTGTAACTCCATCATAAAAGGCCACCAAGTTTGTCAGGGATGACTTGCTCTTGGTGAAGCCATGCTGCTTGCTACCAATCACCTCATCTTTATTTTCCATGTGCCTTAGTAGAGCTCTTCCCTCCAGGGCTTTGTCCCATGTCACCCTGCCAAGAAGTTCCCTGAAGAGGCAGAAGTTCTACTCTCCTGAAGTCCAGAGTAGCAAGTTTGCTGCACACCCTTTTTGACTCCCTAAGGATGTTGAACCCCACCATTTCATGGTCACTGCAGCCAAGGCTGTTCTTGAACTTTACATCACTCACCAGACCCTCCTTGTTTTTGAGGACAAGGTCCAGCATAGGTCAAAGGCTGATTCATACATGGGTGTTGATCCCATTGTCACCCATCATTTCTCTCTCTCTTTATATATATATACTTAAAAATACACTTTTTTATGTTTTGAAACCTTCTTCTTCATAAAAATGCCTTCTTAAATAGTAGTCTTGTCTTTGAAAATTTTCTAATTTTACGAAAGACAAGGCTAAATTGGAAGGAGAGGTCAGTAAATACACACTGTCTTTGCAGTATTTTGGATAACAAACATGTTCTATTCATTTCAAAGAACAAGATAACAAACATTTTTCAGCAAGAAGATGTCAAAAGGTCTGAAAGCTTGGCTTGTTATTACCATCCCACACTAATCCTGACATTGCTAGCAGCTGATTTGTATCAGTATTACAATATAATGTAATTAGTAATGGTAATGTTACCACAAATGGTATAAACAGCACTGCTCTACTGCCTTTGAATTAATTCTGTAAGCATGTTAATAACATACCATCAAGCGTCAATACAAATCCTTGACAGTTTCTTGAAAAAAGATTGTGCACGTCTAAGCAATTTTCTCATATACAGGTTTTCTTTAGAAAACTTGTTGTCACTATTCCATTAGCTCAAAAGGGATTGTATGCATAAAAGAATCTCAACTAAAGAAGTCTGACTGCTAGCCAAGAAAGCATAAGTTCAATAGTCTGCATTAACTGCTGGCTGGGATAGGTTATAGGTACCACAGCACCAAATGAATTTCTTCTTTAAAAGACACCTAGCAGTGAAGTGAATGCTTTTCATTTTCTTTCATTTTCAAAGGGAGAACCTTTTGAATGGCATAAAACATCAATTTGACAATATTTCAACAGGGACAGTTAGAATGAAAGCAGAACAGATATCTTAGGTCTGTTCCAAAGTTCCCAAAGTTTACTAGCATTTGTATGATGTCCTAAATTGGTCACCTTCCTTAAAAAAAAAAAAAAAAAAGATGGGAGGAAGGGGAGAAGGAAATGGAAAATACCCCCAAAATTATATTTGTGTAATTTTGCTGCATATACTGCCACAATATGAGGATGACCAACTCCCTACATTCAAATTCTACGCTAATGGCAAAGGCAGAAACACAGTCTATAACTCACTTTTCCATCTTACATAATGCAGTAGTTAATGCAATACTATCTGTGACCTGTCCTCCGGTTGTGCCACTCATTTTTCTACAGACAGAGCCTAACTTGAAGGTTGGCACTTCAGCATCTGTAATTTTGCTCTCCATTTAGACAACATATCAAAATGCTAAACTTACTTGCTGCAACTTGATCTTGCCATAATTTAAGTTTCATTTTGAACACTGTTATGGTTTGAAACATAGCATATTCACCTTGAAGACATAAGTTTAACTCATTTAAATGAACAGTCAAATCCACAAAAAACACCACATTTCAAATCATTTTATACCTTTTGTGAGCTATTTGAGACACTGAAAATTACAAAAATTGTCAGCACCACACTAGTATTCTGGATATTTTTCTGCAATGAACAGGCTAACTTACTAAATTATTTTACAGACTAACACAAGTCCAAGTTTAATAATTAAATAAGAAAATTTACAAGTCTCCTTTAACAACAACAAAAAAATGTGACATCACAGGCACATACACAGATAGGTTGAAATGTTATTGGTAATCACTGTATTTTACTTGCCAAGTGGCACAAATGCGTGTAACAGGTAATACACAATGATTTCAGTTCAACTGAGTGTGTGTGGTGGGTGTGAAAGGCAAACTTAGCACTGCACTGTGTACTCGCCACCATAGCATTCTGCTGTCACTTATGTGGTCTGCACTCAAGCTAAGTGCAACTGACTCATGAAAAGCATTGCTAAAAATAACATAATAATGTTAAAAAGTTTACTGTCTTGTGGGTCTGCTTTGCTAGCTGTCCAGGGCCACATGGGACATGCAAGCTGTGGGTTTGACATGCCTGGTTTAGACCATGAGAATTATAGATCTACTATGCTGTTCATTTCTATGGTAGCTGGCCTGAAAATACAGAGAAACAAGATTTGACTCCTCCTTTCCCTCTTTTTGTCTAAAACAATTGCACAAAACTAGGACAGCCCAGGATGATACTGTTCTGTGCCTCAGTTTCATACTAAGTAGCCTTGAAGAGCCTTTTCACTACTTAAGCTCCTGAAAAAAATATAAAAATCATTATCATGATAAGTCTACTTTATTAACAACTTTCATAAATATCAGTTGTGCAAGTTTTATATTACATTTATATTTATTGTCCTATTGAAATCCAGTATTTCCTGATGTGATACAAAATCCTGTTTTTACTCCCCAAAGAAATTCTAATCACAAAGTCTACCAAAAATCTTTTTTCCTGCAGAGAGCTTTAATTCAAAGTGCTGAGTGGAGCCAATAAACAGAAGGGAGATCATCTTTTTACAAATTATGATAGTGTTACGATACGGGAGAATGGCATTTAAACTAAAAGAATGGAGATTTAGGTTAGATGTTAGGAAGAAATTCTTTACTCAGAGGGTGGTTAGGCACTGGAACAGGTTGTCCAGAGAAGTTGTGGATGCCCCATCCCTGGAGGTGTTCAAGGCCAGGTTGGATGGGTCCTTGGGCAGCCTGGTCTGGGGAGTGGCAACCCTGCCCTCGGCAAAGAGATTGGAACTAAAAGATTTTTAAGCTTCCTTTCCATCTAAGCTGTTCTATGTTTCTATGATAAAAAAGCAGGCCACTCTATGTTCTGTCTTGTACATGCTTATGTTATTTATTTGTTTGCCTTTGGATGACGAGAAGAAAGAAATCAAATTCCTGGCTTCCATTTGGTTGGAGGCTGAAGGAAAACTTCAATACTTGAAATCAGACTATTAAATTTGATCTAAAGATCCATTTTAAGCATCCACATTAAAAGCCTCTGTGAAGATTAAGTATGAAAGACTTCTCGTCTTTAACATTTTCTTGTTTACTACTTTACTACAGCATTAAATTACATAATCTGTATTAAGTAGTATGATCCTAGTTACCACAAAGGTAGTCAGACTTAATCAGAATTGCAGAAATTAGGAGAAATGTCTAGCTTCCAGGTCTACAGCATGTACAAGAAAATGGTGCAATGAGTAAGATAATCCCATCTCACCAAGTTTCTCTATGATTGATAGTAACTCTAACTAGAAAACAAAACAAAATGAAAATCAAACCCTGCATATGTAGGAAAGCATGCTTCTTAGCATTATGGTATATGACTGGATTCCTTGGTCAGAACTGTAAAACATGTTGCCAGTTTCAGATGTCCCAGAGATTAGACACAGTTTTGGCTCACACTTTAACTTGAGATGATATAGCTAGAATGCTGCTTTTTTTTTTTTTTTTTTTTGAGGTCTCCCCAGAGCCTTCTCTTCTCCAAACTAAACAAGCCCATTGCCCTCAACCTTTCATCATAGGAGAGGTGCTCCAGCCCTCTGATCATCTTAGTCGCCCTCCTCTGCACTCGTTCCAAGAGCTCCACGTCCTTCTTGTGCTGGGGGCCCCCACGCCTGGACACAGTACTCCAGATGGGGCCTCACAAGAGCCGAGTAGAGGGGGACCACCACCTCCCTCTCCCTGCTGACCACTCCTCTTTTAGTGCAGCCCAGAACATAGTTGGCCCTCCGGGCTGCCAGCGCACACTGCTGGCTCATGTCCAGCTTCTCGTCCACCAGGACCCCCAAGTCCCTCTCCGCAGGGCTGCTTTCAAGTACTTCTTCCCCCAGGTTGTATAAATACCTGGGATTGCCCTGGCCCAAGTGCAGCACCCTGCACTTGGCCTTGTTGAACCTCATTAGGTTCTCGTGGGCCCACTTGTCCAGCCTGTCCAGGTCCCTCTGGATGGCTTCCCTTCCTTCCAATGTATCGACTGCACCACTCAGCTTGGTGTCATCTGCAAACTTGCTGAGGGTACACTCGATTCCATCATCTATGTCATTGATAAAGACATTGAAGAGCACCGGTCCCAGGACTGAGCCTTGGGGGACACCACTCGTGACCGGCCTCCACCCTGACATAGAACCATTGATCACAACCCTTTGGCTGCGACCAGCCAACCAGTTCTTAACCCACCGAACAGTCCATCCTTCAAATCCATACCTCTCCAATTTGGAGAGAAGGATGTGGTGAGGGACCCTGTCAAAGGCTTTGGAGAAGTCCAGGTAGATGACATCCATCGCCCTCCTCCCATCCACCGATGCCGTCACTTCATTGTAGAAGGCCACCAGATTGGTCAGGCAAGATCTGCCCTTGGTGAAGCCATGCTGGCTGTCTCGGATCACCTCCTTGTCACGTATGTGCCTTAACATGTCTTCTAGGAGGATCTGCTCCATGATCTTCCCAGGCACAGAGGTGAGGCTCACCGGCCTGTAGTTCTCCGGGTCATCCTTTCTCCCTTTCTTAAAAATGGGAGTAATGTTTTCCTTTCTCCAGTCACTGGAGACTTCACCGGACAGCCATGATTTTTCAAATATGATGGAGAGTGGCTCGGCAACCACATCAGCCATCTCTCTCAGAACCCTAGGATGGATGTCATCCGGCCCCATGGACTTCCACACATTCAGTCTCAAGAGGAGGTCTCAAACTTGTTCCACTGTTACAGTGGGACAAAATCCGCTCCTCTCACCCACACCTCGAGGTTCAGGGTCCTGGCAGACACGGGGAGCCTGACTACTAGTGAAGACCGAGGCAAAGCACTTATTGAGCACTTATTGAGCACTTTTTCCACGTCTGAGGAAGCCAATTCTCCATCCTCATTTACCAGAGGGGGAACACATTTACCAGAGGGGGAACACAATGATGAGATTATCTTAGATGATCTTAAGATGATCTTAAAGGTCTCTTCCAACCTAAACCATTCTGTGATTCTATATTCTGAACTCTTCAGTGTTACTCTTTCAGCATCCAATTACAGAAAAACAAAAGAAAACAAAACAAACCCCAAAATTTTAAGAAGTACAGGTTTTACAATGTTAGCCACATATTAATTTACTATTTTCTGTGCAGTGATTATCTCACTATTACATAGTTCAACAGGAAGGTGCTACAGTGTGTCTTTAGCTCAAATTTTCCCACTGTGTATCCCATGACAGCCATGCTCCTCTGAAAACAAACTGTACCACTAGCCATCAAGATCTGTAGATGGAATCTTCATTCTTCCTTCCATTGACTTCACTCTAAAAACTGAGCTTCAGCACTTTTAGAACTAAGTGGGAAATCTTAAATTAGCTTTTTTCTTGCAAATTCCTGTACACAAATGAATCAATAATTGCATTAATTTACACTGATAAATTTGTTGCATCAGTGTTCATTGATAAAGAAAACTAAATGTGACTACCTAATTCACTTACTCTAGTAGAAATCTTCAGATATCACAAAAATTGAAAATGCAACTAACAAACCAGAGTGAAAGAGTGGATTCCAACAAAATTAAGCATTTGCCATTCACTAAACTACAGAGTTCAGCACACATTCACTAACCCCAGCTAAAGATTTTTAAGAGGTTTTTTTTTTTTCAATTTTAAACTTTCACCAAGGTTTATGTTATCTCAGACTGTGCTGCCACCAAAAAGACAGCCCTCACTTCCTTCTCTTTTGCTGGGCACACCCTTCGCTATGTCAATACTTAAATCATGTATCTCACCAGTTATGTCAGTTCCTTGAACTGAATAAAAACTCGACCTGCCTTCCCAAATTATTATTTTTCCCTGAACTGCTGAACAGTCACTGGTGCTGACACAAAAGAGGTGGCAGGAACAGACAGCTGGAGGCAGGGAAAAGAGCACAACTTGCCTTTTTGGCAGTAGTGTGGTCAAAACTGATGCTGAGAGATCAAAGAGAAAGCTAGAATATTATATGACAGGAGCTGTATCTAATTCCATATTCTTCTCCTGAACTGGAATAGCATGAGCTGAACACGAATTCCCATTAGAACTAGTTTTATTATACAGTCAGCGACCACCAGTCCTTTCCCACTATCTGGAACAATGATCTGATGATTAACAGCATTGCAAGTTAGGCTATCATTCCACCAGGGACACACTGAGCAGGACTTTTCAAAACTTAGGAAAATAAGTTCTTTAAAAGAACCAGGACCCACAGAACCAGAAGGTTTGGTCAATAGCAGCTGCCAAAATAGCCATTTTTTTCTGTTTCTTTAGGCCAAAGCCCTAAAGCATTCATTTCTTTCTGAATTTCTTTTACTGTGTGAGATTAGAGCTATATTAAACTCCTCCACTGGATGAGCTGTACCTGTCTGATCTTCGAGCTTCTGCTGTACAAATGTCCAAGTTCCCTTGTTCTGATCCCTTCTCTTACTGAAACAGATTCAGTAATCTTTGTGATATGCTGAAACTAGCCTCAAAGGAGAAAGTATCCTCTATGGCAACTCTAGGAAGAGTGACACCATTGTTAGACATTACTAAACCCTCAGATCTTCAGTTTCTTCCAAGTCAGTGAATTTAAAAAGAGTTCCTTGTAGCAGAAGGTTTACTATTTGATATTTTTCACTTGAATGTATGCCATCTCACCTTGCAGACCTATTGGCAACTAAGGTGAAAACAGTGGTATCATATTTGTTCATTTTTCTGAAGTGGGAAGGTTATTTCTCAGACTCTAACAACCTTCCCACATTGATACAGCAGGAAAGTCTAGCATTCCTTTCAATTAAAATGCTGTGGTTTTCAAACTGAGAGAGAAATTTGATAATGTGGAGAGCAAATGTAAAGCCTGTAGCTTGCAAATGACTGAGAACTTGCAATCCATCATCTAAAACAAAACCCATAAGAACTGTCCTAGCATGAAAGATATCTTTCCCAGAACTATTATCCACTGGCATCCTGCACCATTTCACACTGCTACACTGAGAAAATATGAAAGTATTCCTGAGCTGTTCAGAGAATACAAATGCATTTGGTCTTTGATTAATTGCATTAAAACCACAAATGTGAAACCTCCACATGGAGAACTGGGTGAATAGGACACCTTCTTCCTCTTTTCTTTTTGTCTTGTTATAAAAATGTCACAGTTTTCACTTTTGGGAAAGATGCCAGTAATGCTGAAAGACAGAGAAAATGTCCAAGTGTTGGCCAGGAGGAAAGTTTTGCTGTGACTGGCAAGAGTTCCTATAAAGGACACAGGGGGAAGACAGAAAAAGAAAGGATGAACCTATGAGATTATCAAGGCAATTTTCTTTGTTTTATAATATTATCTTCTGAACTTCTTCTGCTAGTTTTGAGTTCTAACAGAAGATCAATTATTTACTTTTCCCACTGAAATAAATCTATTTTTTCTCCTTTTAATTTCTCTGCCATTTTTTACACCTATGCCAGACTAATGAAATCATAATGCCTTACAAATAAACCAGTTTTATTTTGCTAGCATTTAGAACAGCAGTGAGTAATGTCTAAGCCCAAACCAGCACCCTGATTTTGAACTGTCCACACTGGACTACTGAATGTTAAAAACTGACTTAGAATTTAAGAAGATATTAAAAGATCTTATTGACATTTGTTATCATTTAATTAACTTTCTCTGAATGGAATTCATCTGGTTTCTGGTTTTACATATATTGTGGGCCATTTGCAACTGAAGGAGTACTGCATTCCATCTATACTGTCTGTTAAAAGAGAAGCAAGCACCTACCTTAGTTGAGATCATAAAAGTGCAGAAAGTAAAAATGCATTTTTTCTCTAATTATAAATTCAGATTTCCTCTTCAAGAAGAATGTGACAGGGAAAAAAAGAGGTTTGACAGCATTTACAAAATTCTTCACTGTAAACTATACGAAACTTTGCAAAGCCTTTGAAAAGAGACTACATACCACAAACTATCAACTATGTTAACTAAGTCTTAAATATGATAATGAAGTTATTGGTAATTTATACTTCGGACAATATCTTCAAAAGGGCTCAAAGATCAAAGTTTCTCAAATCTAATTTTTTTAGAATCATAGAATCATAGAATCATAGAAAATCATCATTTTTTCTGAGAAATGATCAGAATTAGAAGTCTATTTTTTAAATGCATTGCTATATATTTGCATATCTGCATGGCTAAAGATACAACTTTTAGCATATATGTGCTACCAAACTATTATTTGTAGTAGGGTAGGAGAAAGAATATACTGCAGACTGCTTCACACTAACCAAGTCTGATTATCCTTTGACTGACTCAGAAAATAGTAAGAAAAAATAGGAGACTGTGGAAAATGAGTTTTCAGAAAATATATATCATTTGGCAACAATGACCTAACAGTCGAAGTCATTCAATCAATCAACAGAGGATTTCTGCAGAACTTCAAGGTTTCAGCCTAGATTGAGGATCTAGTGCTACAGATTGGCTGTCAATAGACAGTGTCAGGAGAAAAGGAGGAAAGAAAGAAAAAAGAATAGTATAATAGAAAGAGAACCTACACACAAAGAAATCACATGAATTTCAGCATTTTTACATTCAAAATGTAGTGCCAGTTTCTTGAATTCAGAACATTAACCACAATATCATCAATGATAACTGTTTTATTTATTGCTAAAATAAGATTACCTCCCATCAAATCAGCTGTATCAATCCAAAAGAAAGATGTTACATAATTAATAAACAAGAAATTATGTAATGTATTATTCACACCAAAAGAGTAATTTACTTAAGTTTATGGACAATATTGACAACTTGGACTTATCAAAACCCATAAGATCTGATGAGATTTTTCTAAGTGCATTGTAAGGGCTGGGTGATATGAATGATGTCCACTGTATGTAATTTACATGGCAATTAGATGAAGTCCTTGTTGTCTGTGAAGAGATTATTGTTGCATTCATCCTTAAAAAGGCAAGAAAAATAACTGGTTGAATTATGGCTAGTTTCAGCTCAGTCCCTAAGAATAGGAGTATCATGGGATATGTCTCCGTGGATTCTATTTTGAGGTACAAGAGGATGAAAAGGTAATCCAGAATATGCAATATGGATTTACCAATAGTAAAGCATGCTTGACTAACCTGATACCTCTGATGAAATGACTGGCTGCTAAGAATAGCGGATTGTAATCTGTCTTGACTTTAGCAAGCCTTTAGATGCTACAGCCTATGGTTTCCTTATTTGGAAGCTGAAGAGACATGGGATAGTAAAATAAATTTTAGGTGGGATGAAAGCTCGCTGTATTATCCATGAAACAAAAGGCTGGTTATCTGGTTAATAGTCAATAGCAAGCTGAGTATCCCAATGATTAATATGTGGTCTCATACAGTTCAATAACTTAATTTACAAACTGGACTGTGACAGACTGCTTCCACAAGAAGTCTGAAGATGTCATTAAAGTTGGGGAAATGCTAGATGCAATAAATGGAAGATACTTGATCAAGAAGAACCTGGAGAAACTTGAGGACTGAGCCAACAGAAAACTCATGAGACTTAGTTATCAGTTATTAGTTATAACAAATAACCTCATGAAAACAGGAAAGAGGTTGGCTGAATATCAGATCTTCTAGAAGAGGCTTGTGGTTTATGTTAGGTCAAATACACACCTCATGGCAAATAATGCAAACTGCATAGAGGACTATATATGAAGAGCAGTGTAGATACAAGTTGTTGTTCTCCTCTACTTCATAGTTCAGTCTGTAGCAGGTAATGTCAAAACCAGTTTATTCTTATTACTATACTATCCTACACATTGATGTATCTTATTATTACTACACCAAAAAAAAAAAAAAAACAAAACAAAACAAAAAAAAAACCAAATATTTCAAAAGGGTAACAATTGTAACTGAACTTGAGTCGCCGCAGTATAATAGACAATCATATTATTTTAAATGATATTCTAGGACCAAAGAACTGTTTTGTCTACATAGCCACTCTTGTTATTTAACACTAAAGTTGTTACAGCATTTTGCACTATGACTTTTTAAAACTACCGGACATGGGACCATAGGTATGGTAGCTGCCATAAAATTGTTGACAGTAGCTGAAAACACCACATAACCACACTGACAAGAGGCTTTTAGTTCACAAAATAGAGTTTGTATCTCTGTAAGAACTTTTTTGGCTGGGGGAGACGGAAGGGGAGGTCAAACAGTGGAAGGGGAGTAGACCATTAATAAATCGCTGAAGACTGAAAACTGTTTCAGGGCTTCTGTCATAAAAAATATTTTGATACAGAAATTTGTTTCTTGTAGATGGGGGTGGGGGAGGATAGAGAAGTCAACGTGGTCAACATTTTCCAAGTTTTAAAGTAAAATATGGGAAGCTGATAGTTTTCAAGATGATTTGGTTTCCCATCATTTGTTTCTATAATTTCATATTTCTTTGTCACAAGTCTAAGAGCTTGTGGTGGAAGTGAACAAGTACTGAATTTGGAGAGTGGCAAAATAGCTTCATTTGTCTAATGGTGTATGATTCCAGAAAATAATATTTCCTAATAACACAACAAATGATGTTGATGAGAATAGCAATGAGCAGAAGGAGAAATTAGCAAAGAAACTTACCAGGTAGATTTAAATATTTAAAACCACTCACTGAAAATAAAAGCAGACAAATTCTGAGACGAAAGGCACAGAGGAAGCATTAGGAAATTGAACTGATGGTTAAAGTTGCACAACATCAGGAGGTGTTCAGTCTTTGATGGGCATGAGATGATTTCACATAGAGCTTTGGCATATCAGAATTCTTCCACTGCTCTCATTTGAAGAACAGAGAATGGGACAACTAGCACAGATGCCTATAAAAAGCTTTTTGCTGTGAAAATCACACAGAAGAGCATCACTTACAACAGCAATAGGTTTGGAATATTTGTAAGAATTATGAAACTGCTGAACTGTCGCATAATGCTGTCATGTAGTACATTTAATTTGCCTTTGTGAAAATTATAAAAATAACAGGAAGAAGAAATGAATCCAAGGCCAATATATTAATGAGACAAAGAGAATGAAATAAGGACAAGAGAGTATAAGAAGAGGCTGACTGAATAGTACAGATCATGTTAAGTCTAAGGCATCTTAGGCTTTCACAGCTTAGAATTTTTTTTCATGTAATGTTTATTTTCTTAAAGATTATTGAATCAAATAATAGTTTCTGTTTTCAGTTTCTGAAGTATTTTCTCATTAAAATTGTACTTTTAAAATTTCTTGTTTTCTATACTTTAAGAGTATGTTTACATACAGTCTTCCCTTGTATCTTAATTGTAAAGAATTCCAATACAATCAAAGGGCATAAGAAATAAATATCTTATCTGGTTCCGAAGCAATGTCAACAAATAAATTATTAAATAGGGTCAGGTAATTTTTCATTTTGCCCTTGTCATTATCTAAATTCAGTCACTTTATACTTGCCTGAAACTCTCACCTACTTAGTGGAAGGAATTTTTCCCTGCTGGTGCATGAAAGAATAAGCAAAAGATACAACTCAAGTACTGAATAGTAGATGAAAGGAAAAACAAGAAGGTTATTTGATATCATAAAGGAAACAGAATTTGAAGTAGTTTGGCCAAAAAACTGAAATCTGTTAATAATCTAAGCTGCTGAGGGAGAGTGTCATTTTTTATGATTACTGCACTTGAATTGCTTGCAGGAAGAGAAAATAAAACTGAATTTGCAATGCATTTGGGAGGGAACTTGAAATCACCAATATTGCTATTTGCAGAAGTATGCAAACTGCTGTAACTGAAATTCTAACTGCATCTCTAAAGAGAGATACATGGTCAGTGCTTGCTTTGAGTCATGAAATTAAAAGGCTTGAATGAATAGCAGGAAGTCATCCTCTTGCTTCTTACTCCAGGACAGGAGTCTGATTTTTATAACAGATAGTTGTCAACTCTTCCCTTCCAGTAATGACAAGTCTACTGACTCCCCAGGTAACCTATTTTCAGATAATGATTCTTAACTACAATTATAGGAAGAAAGTTCTAACTAGAGTTTTCCACACTGAAGGCTAGCCCATTACTTCTTGCTGTGTCTACCTCAGCTACAGAGAAGAGAGTACTCTCTTCCTGCTCACAAGTAGCCTTTTTAATGTTAAACTTCCTGCACAGAGACAAATGTCACATAGGGCCTGATTTAGTGTGTGATAGGCTCAGTGCATAGACACTGTTCTAATCATGTATTCTATATTTCGTCTATGAGCCATTGCTGCATTTTTGGAGACAGGGGAACAGGATGAATTTCCTTATAGTAGATGAGAACGTGAAAAGAAAGAAGCTGGATATACTTGTTACAAACTTGTTATTGAACTTGAAGCATTCTCCCTTCAAGTAGGAAGGGACTCCACTTATGGTCATGTGCCCAAAGTTTCCTGTATGATTATCATCCAATGATGAACCATACTGTAGCATGGCATAAGAAGATAATTCATGATTTATACAGTTGTTATTGTGCTTAGATACTCTGCATTCTTCTCTTCTGAAACTAATTAGCCTCTAACTAGCCCCAAAGTTATTATGCCTTGAGATTGCTCCAAGATACATCTCTCTTCCTCTTAGTATTAAAGATGCTACTACAGTTATCCAGAGTACTGCTCAGAAAGAACAGCCATTTTCCAGAACAAGACAAAATGATAATCTGCTCCTTCTGTTTCTCAGCTCTGTCTTCGCTTTTGTCTGTCACTGATTACTGAAATATTACATGGTAATGCAGCGGATTTAGTTTTCTCCTGGTCCTGAACCTCAAGAACTTTTCATTAACGGTATTATTGCATACTTGATTATACTTATGGTTTTGGCCATTTACCCATTACAGTCTTCCAAAACTGGTGGAATTTTACTGACTATATGATTAGTGCAGTTGGACTAGATATCCTTGAAGGTCCCTCCCAACAGAACTATTCTGTTCTATTAGAAACAACAAATCTACAGAACTTTCTTTTAGATTTATACCTTTCATTTCTCTATCAGTATTCTATAAAGACCAAATGCCTGCGTAAAACTGTTGGAGAAACTGGGAATGAGGTCTTCAGTTGAATAATATTCCCCTGGGATATGCTATTAGTTTTGGGAGGAAATCTTTTGGAGACTGTCACAAAAGCTAATGAGGCTCATCTATTGTTCCCCTTGCTCATGCTGTAACATTGTTTTCCCATTTTCAGTAAGTACAGGAGATAGCTTGAATGATAATTATTGAACTAGCTAAATTGTAGATGTATTTTTACTTATTGATTTTTTAAATCTGTTTTCAGAACAGTCAAGCACAAGTTATATTTGCGGAGCAAAAAAGAACAGGGAGGGGACTGAAGAAAGAAGGGGGAAAATGCTCCCTGCCATGTAGATGTTGTTGATAAAATTTATAGCTAAAAATTTAATATGTTTAGGGCCATGATGAAATGCTTATCATCAGCTTGCATTGCCTGTAGTTCTTGCTGATTTCAGCCCGCTCAGCGTATCCTGGTAATGAAATGAAATGGCATGGGCCCTGTGCCTACAAAATAAAATTCATTTCATTACAGTTCAAGAGGTTTTCTTTTTCTTTTCTTTCTTAAAGACTGGAGTCAGGAACATACAGATCACAATCCTTTATGGGATTCTACTTTTTTTTTTTTTTTTTTAACTGTGTTTTTCTCCTGGTAGTAAAAGGATAAGCAATGTCTTAAATTTAAATTTACTGGCATTGACTCCTGTGCATCCTTCCTTTAACCTCAGCAATCTCATGGCTTCTGAGCACCTATTTTGAGAAATTTAATTCAAAATAAATGTCACTATTGGTTGGGTAATATATTGCCTTCTTCTCCCTCAGTTCCTCTTTGTTTACTCATTTACCCTTAGTCAACCATGGTGATTCCAGCTTAATAAGTACTTAAAAGTTACAGAACCTGAGCAAGGATCCATTGTCACTGGACATCTTTGCTGAAGGGAAAAACAAAATCAAAAACAAAACAAAACAGAAAAACCAACCCTCAAAATCTGATACCACACAACAAAAAACTTTTTGTTTGATTTGGCTTTAAGTTACCACACTGCAGGTTTTCTGCAGTTATATGACTATAGAGAACCACAACAGTCCTGGAAAATTAGACTGTAACTAAAATACCGCATATCAACAAATATTGCACCACTATGATTCATAATGTTCCAATGAAGTAAATCTTGCTACAGCAAAATTTATCCATGTAAATTAAAGTGCATAAATTTTACTTCAAAAACAGTGCTAAGAACAGTTATAGTTTAAGTTCCAGTTTTACTGTGCATCCCCTTAAAACTTTTAATTATAAAAAAGTCATATTTCTTGTATTATAAACACATATAATGCTTCCCAGTGTTACTGTTAGTTTTAAAGCCAAATTCAGACCTTGTATTCACCCTGCAGAATGGTGTTTCCATTAAATAGGCTATAGAGTTGTCTGAGGACCTCGCTTCTAGAATTTCTTTTCTTCTGCAGTAATTTGAATGAGCCAAATGGCTCAATTTTTCTGCAATATGAAGACAAAATTTATGAAGAGATATGTATGCTATACTAAAAACATACTAACTTTTCTTTTTCAGGATAAACCAGCACACAAGTCAGTTTGAAAGCTTTTGGCATTGATAACACAAAGAACCTATTATTTAATTTGTATTAAATCCAGAAGCTATAAAACTCTCACTTAGGTGCACTGCTATTTTATGAGAAAAATTACTTTTAAAAGCAGAAGATGAAAATACTTGCATTAATAATCTTCTTCCAAAGGATGGATAGGTACAGTGATTAAGGTGTTATCTGAGGGCTTTAATGACCTGGGTTCAAGTCTCTGTTCTATTTTCCTTATCTTTTTGAGACACAGAGCTACATGACTTGTGTTCCCAAACTAATAAAAATACTGAGATGCTCGTGTTTCCCTGTCCTTGAAGATACTTTCAAAAGTTTTTAAGTCACTTAACTACTTTTGGTAGACGCTGACTTGATCTAGATAAAATATATAAATCCCACGTAGACAAAACATGATATCCAGTGTTAATATAATAAATAAATAAAATAACAGTTTTCTTGCAAGAGCAGAAGCTCTCAAAAACCATTTAATGGCTTTGTGGTATTGTTGGAAAAAATATCCTGAATTTGAAAATAGCTACTGGATAGAAACCTAGAGTATTGCTTTCTGATTAGTTACTCACATTAATTGAGCATAGCACCTAGTAAATACAATACATACTTAATGGCTTACCCTAAACTATTTCTATTCTTTTGTTTTGTTTTGTTACCTCAGACTAATCTATAATCCCACTTGTCTGTCATTTTCCATAGACAGACCCACTCTGAAGGCCCTCATTAGAGCAAATGAGGGGATGAGTGGGCAGCAAAGTTACACAGTGCCAATTTGGCTTCACCTGAATGAAAAATGAAGCTAAATCTGCTGGGGGAGAGGATCCTCACACTTTCAGAAAAGAATTACATTCAGTAAGTTGCTGAAGAAATTAATTGTACTACAGGACTGGGTTACTGACCTCATTAAAAGCCCCAGGAACAATCAAGTTTCTGAATTTTTTCCTGATGCATCTGCTGTCCTCTGATAGCACATTTCTTGTTGGTAAATTTAACAAAGCTCTCTTGGAATGGTAACAGACTGCTCTCTCCAGTTATTTCCTGGGATCTTACAGTGATTGTCATTCACTCCTCCTTAAATAGGATTATATTTCTCTATATTATTTCAAGCTCTCCATAAGGTAATGGTTTATTTTTTTCGGATTTGCATTTCTGGCACTTGAAAACATCAGACATATACTGGATTATGGCCATTACAGGGGAGATCTGGGCATTTTACCAGTAAATCTGACCAGCTTCAATACCGTTAGAAGAATGATGACATTTTGCTGCATTCTTTCCCCAGCACACACCACCTCCTTTCATTGAGCCTTTACCAGCACTGCTACTAAGTTTAATGAACCAAAATACCTTTTCCTGCACTGGAAAGTGCAATCTGTCATTAGAAAATGTGTAGTCACCAAATTTGTTTAGAATAGACCTCTTTTGTCCAGAACATGAAATGAAGTTGGAATGGAAATAATCTTCTGATCTCTGGCAATAAGATTAGAAAATCAGTCTCACGGTCTGTATGGATTTGAATGCAATGATAAACATGGAGAATAAAAATTAGAGACCTCTAATGTTTATTTGGCACTCTGTATTTCAACCAGGTCACTACTTTCTTGACTGAGCTATGAGGAAGAAGTATCTGTGTACAGAGCCTGGAGTATCAGTGGTTTCCTTGAGTTAAATATGTAATAGCAATTGTTGTTATTAGGGGCTTAATGTGAAAGACATACAGATATATTGATAAGGATCATGAACAAACTAGAAAAAGATGAGAGGTGTATTAATCAATAATGTAAACACCAATCTGTATTCTGAAGGAAATACTCAGAATGAATAATGTGGTGAAAGGAATCTTTCTACTGATAGACGCTGTTTTCTGCTAAGACTGGGCACGCATTCGGGGGTTCAAGAAAACACATCCTTTCTCTCATAGTGCACTACATGCGTAGATACTTGAAGATTGCTGACTCCAGCTGCTGTATAAAAAATAAAAGATACAGTCTGTGTACAAATAATAATCAGCTGAAAGTGTATCTACAGCTGGGCTGCAGTTATTAATGTATCTAGCATTTATGATTAATAATAATGTTCTCAGGACTGAGTTAACATGCTGCAGATTTCAGAATGAGTCAAGTCAATCCAGGTTAAGTGATTCACTCTGCTGATTACTTTCCCTCAACAGGAATTTGATGGTATGTGCTGCCTCTGGAATCTGTTATCAATAACGACTACAACTTCCAGCCACAGCTGAGGGCTCAGAGCCATAAAGTACTGCAGTACTGCACAAAAAAAGTACTGTAAACACTGAAGTGAGGTTTATTGAAGAAGTCTTGATTACCATGACAGTAAACTCCTCTAACCACAGCTAGTACAGAAAAAGGCAGTTACAGAATTTATCGAGTCTTGTTCAAACCAAATATATATCCACTCTCAGTCCTCATTTTTATTTTTCTTCATCACCCAGAAGAACATAATTTTTGGTTTATCGCAAACCTTCCATCTGTTTTGTCCTCTAAGTCATTTGTCACACTCCTCAAGGTCACAGGGGAGTCTCAGTGGGAAAGCATGTGTGTTGATTGATTGGTGCTGTGATGCCTATGTGTACCAGGGCTGCAAAATGAGCTTCTTCCCCCTCTTCCCCTACTTTCTTGCCTCTAAGCAATGATGTGATTGAAGGCAGGGAGGGGGAGAAAGGGAGGGGGGGGGACCACCGTAAGGAAAAAAAAAATCTCCTGTGAATCCAGTTAACGAGGTTCATAAAGCAGTATTATCCCTGATGATTGAACTGTTTTTTGTCACTAATCTCTGGTCACTTGCTGAGTAACAAAAGAATATTTTTTGCCTATTAAAAATAAGGCAGAATAAGTTTCAGATGAGTGAGAGAGCAAGAGAGTCGAGTGGGGGAAGGGATGGGGATTACAGAAAGAGACACAGAGAAAGATATGAGGTGAGAAGGAAAAAAGCAAGAGAGTAAGAGAGGAGGAGGGAAATATGAGGGAGATGTGAAGAAGTGAGCAGAAGTGAGAGCAACTGAGCAAATGGAAGTGAGTGAGAGCACAAAAGGGAAAGAGGGAGCATGAGAGGAAGAGTAAGCGCAAGAGAATGGGAGCATAAGGGGATGAGAGCAAGAGAGCATGTGAGAGAGCGAATGAATCTGTGAGTGAGTGATAGTGAGTGAGCAAGAAAACAGGTGTACAGGAGTGAACATGCAAGGAGGTGGGAGGACGCGCAAGAAAGAAAGTACACAGAAGAGACAGAGCTTGAGAACCAGTGTTAGAAAGAGCACACGTAAGACAGTGCAAGCCAGTGTGAGGTGGAAAGAGTACAGAGAAGCACAGGAAACAAAGGTGAAGAGCAAGGAAAAGAACCAGGAAGACGTGAGAAAATAAGCAAGGATAAACCAATCATGCAAACTCCCTTCCTGAAAAAATAATGCTGAAACTTCTCTTTATGGCTTTTTAGTACTTTCTACATTACTTGGAGAAAAAAAAAAGAAAAGAAAAAAACAACACAGCACTTTCATCATACTGGCAACTGCATTCCTAATATGGTTCTGTTAATTACATAGAAAACACATATACTTATGATTTTGACACTGCCTACATCTGATACATTAGATGAAAATCCGTGCTTCTCTGAACAGATCCTTCCTGCTCATATCTTAGAAACTCATAAACACATAGACATGCCATCAAACAGATTGTATCTACAGCATCCAGAGGCACCATTTTAATTTCAGAGAGAGAAGAAATCTGATAGGTTATGACTATAGTAGGGATCAGTGGCTTGTGCATTATCATAATATCTCCAATAAAAAACGTCTCAAATTAAAACAAAACCCACTACCACAGGAATGCTAAGTAAAAAATTAGATTTCTTTCTAATATAGTTGCTCTTGATAAGTATGTGTAATAGCTAGGACCTGGAGGGGTGTTCTTCTGCTGCCCTTCAGTCACATTAGCAGTGACGAACCATCAGATATTGGCAGAGAGAACAGAATGAAAGAAACTGTCATCCTCCTTTCACCTCATTGATTTGGCACTTAGGCAGTATAACAAGGCTAAAAATTTCCACCCTTCCCTTTCTGCCACCCGGCTCATACTCTCGTGCAGCAGCACTATTAAGCACATTAACCCTTGAAGACCTTCCTAAGATATCTCTTTGTAGCTGGCAAGTTGTGTTACTCTTTGTTAATATTTTAATTTTATTTATTTATTTTCTTTAAAGTTTACCTAACATTCTCAGCTTCTTCAATATCTAAAAAATTTACAGTCCACAAAGTGTGTCAAGGTACACTATCTTAAAAACCTATCCTTTCTTTCTTGGCCTGTGTATAACCTAAGTAAAAGTGAAAAATGTCATTATCTCATGTGTAAGAACTATCCATTAAGAAAATTCATTTTATTTTGTTAATACAGCATAGGGTGCAAAGATTTAGCTGTATCCATCCATGCTTAAGCAACATTAAATTGCATTCTATTGCTAATTGAAAAATAGATGAATATGGAACGATTTTCCCACTGATAAAAGTAAAGCTACAGCAAAAATAATCAGAGCTGAAATCAGTTCAATTTTAGTGAACGAAACCAGTAATATAAAGTTACAAAAACATCCCTCATATGAAAATAGCAATTTACATTGTAATGGCAAGCTCTCACAAATTCAGAAGACAGGAATTGCTTTCTTACTGCTGAAACTAGAATTTTTTTTTTAAAAAGGCATTTTCAAAATCTGATGCTGCACTATGAATACTTAAATAAGTCATGAACAGGTGTTGATCTAAGATTTACGTTTACAATGATTAATCTAAATGATCAGTTGCATAGAACAGATGTCAAAACCTAAGCACACAAAAACCACTCATCTTGTACAATTTGAGAAATATTTGCAGAAGAAACACAAACAGCCACTAATTCATAAGTGGTATGCTCAACAAAAGAAAAAGAAAGTCTGAAAGAATAGATAAGCCATTTAGAATGAACACTTAAGCTAGATTTTTTACTGTTCAAAATAACTTTCACTAAAAATTTATTTCATACTTGTTATTAGACTTGTATGAAATCTGAAATACAAATCTCAAGTTATGTGGTCACATCCTGTATTTATGAAGAATATCTAAATGTTTCAATGGGATAATTTGGATTACCTCACAAGTTAGGAGCGAAAATAAACAAAATGGCACCATAAAGCATTACATGTCTTTAAATACAGTTTGGGATATACTATAGACAAATAAAAACAATATGAGTAATCTTACTGAAGAGTCTTGCTAAAAAGGTGTATTTTTTGCATTTAAAAAGTCCCTGAAGTGCAACTTCTGTTTTTCTGAGTGTTTTGGATTTTTAATATATGTATAAATACGGAAAATCTCCTTTGATATACTTTTAAGTCTATGTTTATTTTTCTTTTTTCTTTTTTTTTGGCAAATCAGGATGATATTTTCAGTGCTGGATAGAAGGTAACAGCAAACATTGTAAAAGTACAAACAAAGCATTGGTAATGGGAATAAGCATATGCGTGGTTTCTTTGCTATAACAATAGAAACATCTGCTTTGGGACATTTTTGGCTACTGACTATAGCATACTGTTAGTTATTTTGACTATATGTCAGTAGAGAAAAGAAAAGTTGGATGGAGTAAAACCCATAGGTAATCAGCAATAAAAAGGGAAAACCTTAAAAAGAATTAGTTTGCAGCAACATCCCAAATCTCAATGCTATCACAAACTAATCCACTCAATTGTAAAAGTACACTGGATGCTTTTTATACGCAAGACTTAGGCAATCTAACACTCCTTGCCTTTGCTTAGGACAGAAGTATTGCAAGTAAAACATTTGCCTTAGCATTTCTGCTTCTAAGAAACGCAAAGGAAAAACAATTATTTATATAATAACTTTCTTTTATGCTCGCTTTAAAAAGTTCTAGGGAAGGGAATATCGCTGTCATTCTTATTTCACTTATTTCATCTAAACTATTTATTACCATCAAAATGAGATCAACTTCTTGAGAAAATTTATAAACATAATAACCTTAAAAAGTATTAATGGATTTTTTTATTATGTTTTCCTTCCTAGGTTATATTATAAAATGGCTGGTAAATTAAAAACTGATAGTTCATCATCACAAAGGCACCAAAGTCAGGTCTCATACTCTCTCCTGTAAAAATCAAACCACTAGAAAATAAAATTTAATGGGAACTAACAGATTTTTTTTCTGAATGTAATGCCTCCTATTATTTTCATGAAAACTACTACAGATATAAAGATCACAATAACAGTATTTGGTAGAGAAAATCCTCAGCTAATAGACAGATAATTACCACCATTGGCTGTGTATTTTCACCAGCAGTGAACAAGAGCCTGCACACCACGCTTGTAAAAATCTGCACCAGCGGACATGACCCACTGTTGCTGTCACCACTGCTGAAACGCACCACCCCCTGCCTCGCTGTGCTCACGTCCATGGTTTGGTCTCCAGAAATGTTCACCAAGCACCAATGAAAGTCAGTGGGTGCAATTTTTTCTACATTAAGGAATTCAGTGACACACCTTTGCTTCATATGCACTTCCATGTCAGATGACATTTCATCAGACTATGCCTTTGTTGATATCTGTCACACAGCAACAAAATGTAATGGAACATTGGCAGAAATGTTCATCCTCTACTGCTATACCACCATCATCCTCCTGTAATGTCATGGGCCTACATAATAAAATAGGAGGCACTACTTTCGGAGCAGCCCTGGTTCCTCAGTGGAAATATCAGCTTCAGCTAAATCTTCTATATCCTCAATTCCACATTTTTATTTCTATCTTGTCTATTTAATATTCAACTAAATTGGACATCTGTCTTCAAAAATTTAAATGGAGTACACATTGGAAGCTTGAATAAGTAAAATTGTAACAAAAATGTATTTTACTACTTCTATTTTTGCACCAAAGGTATTTGCTTGGAAAAGCAGCAAGAATATTTCCTCATACTCTCCCGTTCCTCACCCATAATCACCCAGAGCAAGTAGTAAGCACTTTTTCTACTTCCCTTTTTTTTTAAAAAAAAAAAAAAAAAACTCCTTCCCTCAGCCTGTCTCCAAAGCCATCAGATCTATGGCACCTCAATAAATTATTCAGGCCCTGGTCTTGCTCAGCTGTGGGACTTCCTGGCACACTTTCCCATTAATATCCACACATATGTGTACAATCTACAGAAATGAACGTTTGTGTAGTAAAGCCATAAGAGAATCCCTCAGCCTGCATTAATCACAAGAGCATACTGCTCCAGTTCTCTTACAAAGCCCTCATGGGGCAGGCCTGCTTCCTTTCTCTCACTCCTCCTCTTGTTTCATGCATAACCTACATTCTCACTTTATACATTTTGATTCTCATCTTCTCTCTTTTCCATTGCAGTTGTTTATTATAGCTCGGGACTGCTTCAATGAAAGATACTGGAGCTGTCACTTGTTCTAAATCCTCCCTGCCTCCTGCCCTCCCCCTCCATGCTCAATTCGCTCCACGAACAGCTGCATCACAGCTGTCAGGGTGAACGGCAAAGATGTCCTTTTCCGATAAGACTGTGCCTGTGGCACACAGAGTTCCTTCGAACAGCTAATTAGCAGGAGATAGGCCACGGCAAGGTTTGGTGCTGTCCATCAAGTCTGCTGCCAATGTCAACACCATCAGCTGAGCTGTCACGTTTGGTTCCTCATTTAGGGGGGACCGGCAAAGCCTCTTTAAATGGTGAGAGAATGGTAGAGTAGGGGCTTCAGAGAGAAAGTAGAGGGTCAGTGTTCAAAAAGTGTTTTAAATCCACTAAAACTCTTTCTACATGTGATTCGTCTTTTTTAGTTATCTCTGCTACTAACAGCTCAGAACTATGAAAGCTAAACAAGATATAAAATGCAGAAGTGGGATAGATTAATTCTTTTGTAAAAATAAAAGATAACAACTAGTATTTGTGATTTGCAGATTTTTTTTAGATGCTATCTTCTAAATACATTCTTCTTCCCAAAAATCATACTTCTAATAGTTTTCTTAAAATTAGAATTTCTTGTGCTTTTTTTTTTTCCTTCCACAGAAAAGTTTACTATGTATATACTGAGTACTGAGTACTTCTAACCAGCTGAAGCCAAACTCCAGTCAAAACGACAGTCCTTTGGTCTGCAGTGATGATTTAGTTCTTTTTTCAAGAAGATGAAAATGAAGAAGCATGTAAAAAAGGAAAGTACATTTCTAATTACATCACTGTAGATGAAAAGGTTTTGTGTTGTCTGTGAGGAGCTATGGCCCTGAGTGTGGGGATGGCGATGGGGCATAATGAAGGTCTGATCTAAGCACAGGAATTATGCCTTTTTTAAAAATAATGCAGCTTTGCACTGTAAAATAAGTAAGTAGGAAGGGAGCTCAGGAAACCATTTAGTCCAGCCTTTTCAAAGCAGAGGCTAACTTCAGGCAAAATCAGATATGAAATATGATGGGCTTTGTCTGAGCAAGTTTTGGAAATTTCCAAGGATGAAGATTCTCCATTGCCAGTTCTATCCTAATGTATCTGAAATCTCTTGAATCGCACTGGGAAAAGACCATGTCTCTGGCATGCAGACTTCTTTCAAAGTCTCACTGCATGTAAAGACTTTGTACTTCATGAAAGACAAGCATGGTTGTTGCAGAAGAGTACATAAGAAAGGGCCACCTTTATCACAAACTTCTAAAGAAATCAGAAGGCTATGTGTTTTCAATGCAATATACATGTAAAAAAAACCCTAAAATATTAAAAGGACCAAGCTCATACTTCACTAGATGTTATAAAATGCTCAAAAAACTTTTCTCAGTGCCATCCATTTTTTTAGCTGTTTTTCTTCATTTATTGCTTAATTGTAGTTTTATTTCAGAGCAAATAAGAGAAAGACATTGAATGCCAGGTTTAGCATTAGTAGCTGTGGAATTCAACTGTTGTAATGAATAAATTTCCAATTTATTTATTTTCTGTAATTTTATTACTCACTTGTCATTTGATACTGTTATATGATGAAAGAGCAACCATATTTATTTTCATTTGAATGATTTGCCCATCATAGTTGAAAATTAGCTTAAGTACCAATATCCCATGTATGGTACAAGCATACAATTTTTAGCAGAGAAAAAAGAAGAACTGAGCTAAGCAGAAAACACCAGAATATAATATAAGGATATTTATATAAAAATATAGATGCAGTAGTGCTATCAATGAAAACAGTTTCATTTCTACATAGCTATAATCAAGGGCAAAATTAAACTTAGCTCACAGAAAAAAGGTAGGTTACATTCCCCCATTTCTAAGAAATATTTTGGCCTTGCTTGGGATTTTACCCTTATCATTCAATTTTGACGGTGTCTTCAGTAACTCTGTTTCTGGCTATTTCTTTTTTTTAAGTTACTCTTTTTAGTTAATTTAGAAGAAATGACTACTTGAATAGAAGCAATTAAGTTTTATGTTTCTTATTACTGAGAGGTAATTGGAATGTGGTTATCAACTAGCTTCACAAAGGTACAGGCATATACTTCATTTCCTCAATTTCTGAGTTACATTTCCAGGTGAAATATGGAAAAATACTTATTTCTCACCATCAAAATGTTACTCTTGATTTTCAATTAAACTTTTTATAATATTTCTGTCAGACATCTGCACACAGGAATTTCATGCCTGTCCCTTCTGCCAAATTTATCATGGTAAAGATTGAAAATTGCACTCATTAAAATCACTTTCCGTCAATCCTTCAAACTTTGAGAACTCTGATTTCCATCTGACATTGATTTTTGGATTTCATCTCCACAAGGAGGAAGTCTTATCAGAGACATTCATACATTGCAGACTGGATGACTTGGTAAAATTACAGCTGAAGCATCAAAGACAGTGACAGGGAACTGCTACTTGCATTTAAACACAGCCTACTGCAACTTTCAGTGGGATTTTAATTAAGATCACAGTATTTGGGAAAAACAGAGTATTTTACCTAATTCTGCTTTACAAACTTGGAGTTCAAAAGGTTCAGCTAAAATGGATGGTATCAAATTATTCTCTATTTTGTCTTCTATTTCAAAACAGTTACCAAATATCTTCATCAACAATGTTACTATCTCACCAGTTATATACGCTTACCCTTAGTTACTTCACGATAGTAATTCAGAAAACAAATTAAGTGCAGGCATTTTACCTCACAGATGAAGATTAACAATTCAAAACCTAGAAATAGCAAAGAAACAACAACTACCTCACTTCAGCTACCAAATGAATTTAGTGAAATGTGAAATATATTTTGATATGTTCAGCAGAAAACAAAGAGATATTGCTTTCCATCACAATCGATAACAAAGATAAAATACAAATCCCAATTTTAGGTCCTTAAAACACAAATTGCAAATGTTTAAAACAAACAAAAAACACACAAATGAAAAAAAAGTAGTATGTAGACAACAGTTTTGCCCTTATTTTAGGCCAGGTCAACTCTTGGTCAGAGTGTAGTAGGGCCATTCTTACATATGCTATTATTAAGCAAAAGAATACTATGATTAATTAAATTGTTTTAGTTAATATAAACAAACTGATTAATTCACCCTCAGTGAAAAAAAAATGTCGCAAGGAAAGAAGCAATTCATTTACCTAATATATGTTTAAAGTCTCATTTTCAATTTGGCAAAAGGTGGTAACAGCTGTAGAAGAAGCACCACACCCATGTAGTTGTAATGTCAGGAAACAGACTGTTGTGGCAAATGCTAGGGGGCACAGGCTGAACAAAGTAAGAACTACTAGAGAACTGAAAATGCAGTCATTTTGAAAAAAAGGAAAAAAAGAGAAGTCAGGAAGAATAAATATATAATGTCCACTGTGATATGAACAGGAAGAGGCTTTAGAAACGTCTATTAAAGAAAAAATTACTTGAAAGTGGCTAGGGGGAGTGGAATAGTACTTTTTTTTCCCCCATTTTCCAGCCTGTCCTACAAATTCCATTTGTTCCCAGATGTAACGCAGACAACATTAATTTTCCACCTGCTTTCACACACCATTAACCCTCCTGAAAATAAGCATTATTCTGTAAATCTGCAAGGATTTCTATTTTTGAATACTTGTGATTCACTCAGTTACTACAGTGATGTGAATCCTAATTAAAAGTACATTCTTAGATAAAGAGCAGACCACCTGACATTACAACAAGATTTAAACACTTCTGGAGTTCACAGGTTGTATTATTTTTGATGGAGGATTTTTAATCTTATGATCTCTTCACTTGGTTTGACTTGCCTACCTACACCCTGCCATGACAAACGTTTACGTATATGATTAACCTTACACTCAGCTCCCTGTTTTAATATAATGAGCTGGCTTCAGTTCCTCTGAATTGTGTCTCATGCTCCTTTGAGTAGTAAGGAAGTGATTTAACTGCCTTTAACCACTGAAGAAGTCTTTGCTCATAGAGAGATCCACTGTCTGTACTGAGACCAAGTAAAATTCTGACTCAAGGAAAAACACGTGGGAAGAGTACACATGGAAAGGTCTCAGCCTTTAAGAGAAATGAAATATTGATCCCCAGCTGGAAGTATCCTGTGTATACCGATCTAGACACAGTCATTTACTTCAGCAGCAATACAGACAGGGTGAGTTTTGTTTTTTTGTTTGCTTGTTGGTTTTATTTAGTTTGGTTTCTCAGATAAGTCATGTTTCTGAATAGCAATTTAAGGAGACAGGATTCAAAAGGAATTCTTAACTCAGACCAGTGCTAATTAATCATCATCAGCAGACTCCTTGTTCATCTGATTGAGATAAATAACAAATGGAGTTTGCTTCTATTATAAAATTCATTTTGTTAAAAGTTCCAACAAAATCAATGCAGTATTTTCCTTTAAAAAAAATGGTAAAGAAAACACTTCATGGAAGTAATTATTTTTAAAAAAGTTACAATAATAACGATTCACACTTCATTCTGAGATATGGTGTTTAATATTACACACCTGGCTGCAAAATAATGAGAAACTAAATATATATTTTTTAAAAAAGGAAAATGTATAATATGAAATTACTATTGCCTAGATACCAAGCTGGCAAAAGGCAAATATCCTGTAAGAGTTTTATTTCTCAAGAATGGATTGAAAAAGTACATTAAATAGAAGAGTTGTATAACATTGATTTGGGAATAAAATGAGAAAGGAAATATGTGTTTTCAATGCTCAATATTAAATAACTTTATTTTCTATTAGAGGTAGGACAGATCCCCTTAGAAATCATTTTTTGTTCCTATAGAGGAACCGTACAAATAGACATGTAAGAGAAGCATACACTGTCATCAATTAAAATAGGATCTCTGTACTTCAGTGAATGAAAAGGCAGAAACCTCAGTGTGAAGTTTTCTAATTCACAGTTTAGGATTCTACATTTTGTTCATGTGCTCTTACATACTGGTTTTCATTTGAGAATGCAGTAAAAGCTGCTGCCAAACAGCATTTTCTGAGAAAAACGTTTAGTAATATAATAAACATGGGGTAGGAGTACTGAACTAATGTCTTACTGTGCAATGAATTTTAGAGAAAACACTAACATTTTGGTGATATAGGAATTTTCTCAACATTTCTGAGAAAGCAAGTTAGTGTATATGTATCTGTATCTCTCTGTATTTCATTGAATATACTTCAGCATTGTAAGTACACAGAAACACTGAAAGATTTTTTTTTTTTTAATTGTAAACCACTGAGAATTTAACACAGTAGCATACCACTAAAAGCCAAAACATGGAAAAACTTTTGTGAGTCTCATCAACTACTGACATTTTATTGTCACTTCCTAAATTTATCTCTAGTTATCTTAGACAAATGTAGCTTCAGCTACCCAAAGTGATCTGAAGAGAGAGAGGAATCCAGAGAAATACAGACAATATATTTATAGCTTCAAATGGATAAACTAAAGACATCATCAGTTACACTCTTCCTGATTTGCTTGTTATAGGTGAGAAAAAGTAAAAAAAAAAACAACAAAACCAGGACAGTGAATATACTTCCATCTTGTGTTAAATAAGTAAGCTCTGACAGAGTTGGAAGCACGTAGAATTCAAGGACAATTAGAACAATCAAATGAGATGGGAACACCGGAAACAAATAATCTCAATAGTTTATGAAATGATGACTGAGTTGGATACTACCAGTAGGTTTGCTAATACTGGCAGGTCTTGTGAAAGTCCTACACTGCATGTGCCTATAAACCATAGTCTAAGTAAACTTTTCGAATTATTATGTAAACACAGACTATCCCACCCCTGAAATGAACCAAATACACCAACAATGCATTGTTAATCCTGTAACATCGAGTTGATCTGGTAACATTTGGTGATCATTTGTCAGAAAACCCTGGAAATCAGATTACTCATTAAAAAAAGCCAAACAAATGTATATGCGGCCACAGACAATTTCTCTTCACACACTCACCCACTGTGGCCCATGCAAGCAAAAATGTTGGACACTCATTTACAATGGAATCTAATAAGAGTTGCCAGGTTTAATCAGTGCTTTAAACTGTTTGATTGAAAAGCTGCATTCCTACAGCATACTTTTAAGACCATTTGCCCTCTTGACATTATTGTAAAAATATTTTTCACTTCTTTAATTTTATATAACCAGTATTAATAAATAGTGTATTGAAAACATCATAAAAAAAATTAAAAACAGGAAAATAATACAGATGGCTTAAAGTGACAACAGACTTAATGAGGAAACAGCATCATAAAAGAGAAACCTCAAAATGATCAAGGAGAAAGTCAGTGACACAAACATGAAGACTCCCTGGAAGCATACTTCATAATGTCTTTTTCTAGTCATCTGCAAATGAGAAATTATCACACGGGAATTGCATAGTTGTGAGAAGAATATTGTCAATTTTGCTAGGCTGAGCTGCACTGAATTTGACTGCCAAATGATCGTGAAAAACCAGTCAGCTACTTATAGCTCAAGGTGATTACCAATAACAAGCTTCACTGCAGAAAAAATAACATCAGGTACTCTAAATGAAGCAAGCCACAGAAATTACTGAAAATCTCTGTAAAATAGAAAGTCCTAAAAAGTTACATAGGAAAGCTGGCTTTTTAATAAAAACAGCTCCAGACTATGGATCTCTGCATAGAGACTTGCCTAGATCTAAGCTTTTTACACTGACTGTATAGAAAATCTTCACTGCAAACTATCTAGGAAATTTCTTTGTGCCTTTAAAATACTTCAACTAAATTATTATTTAGTATATATTCTGCAATATGTCAAGATTCTTAAGCAAAAATGAAACGTGACTGCACAATTCCCAAGCAAATAATGAATGAATACACAAACCCATGAATCTTGCAAATCTCACACATTCTGTTCCTTCCTATTTCTACATTGCTAAGAAGTAAAAGCACTGATCTCAATCCAAGGTCTTTTTACATCAGTTATTGATCCCTGTTCAGATGCAGTGATCTTTAAACCCACAAACAAGAAAAATTTCACAGAGATGAGAGGTAATGTGTTATTGGGTCATGGGTTTTCATAACAGGTAGGACGCAAGTCTCATATAAAAGCTGCAATTTTGACCCCACAGTGGTCCAAATTCTTGGCAGACCAGAACTCAGCATGCATAAAAAGAAGTGTGACTCAGCACTGAAGAGATCAGTGTTAGGACTTACCTCCTCCCCATCAGTTTTTTTGGCAATTTGTGAACAATTCCTGTTCTCTGCTAATGATTACTATGTAGACTTTGAAGATGGGAAGAGAGGACACTTCCTCCACACTGAAAGGCAAACGTAGAGAAGTTTGCTGCCTGCCAGAGGCCTGCATTTGCTATATCAAGAAGGAGCTACCATCCCTGGTAAAGCCAGAGGACTACTATCCCTGCTCTATCAAGTAGGGATAAGGCTGCAAAAAGGAGTCTCCGAAACATCATGAGACTTTATATCTCTCAGAAAGATGTTAAAGGGTTCAGGAGTGCAGGTAGCATTCTTCTCTATCCTCCTATTCCCCAGTTTGGAAACTGGGGCCTGGGAAGAAGGAAGCAAACAGATCAGGTGAATGACTGGCTCTATGGATGGTGTCATGCTTAGGATTTTGTGTTCTGTGATCTTGGCACACCTTTGAGAGACCAAGGATGTAGATGCTGGATAGGACGCAGCTGACTGGTTGGGGCAGAAGTGTTCTGTGCAGCAAGCTGTCTGGACTGAATAGCAGAGATTTAAAATAGATTCACTGTGGGGAATGGCTGTACTTTGGAATAGCAAAAAGCCAAGAGCAGCTGGGATACACTTGTGAATTATCAGAGAAGAATTAGGGAGGGTTTCTCTAAGAAGGTAATGTGACTGCAAGCCTAACTGAAGTGCCTCTGCACTACTACTAAGGTGGATTTGGAAACTACATCTTGTGGTTGGTGTCTATCACAGGCCACCTGATCAAGGAGAGCCTACTGATGAGGCCTTCTTGCTTCAACTACAAGAAGCATTTTGCTTGCAGACTCTCATCCTGATGGGGAATTTCAACCACATGGCTGTCTGCTGGGAAAGCAACATGGCTTGCTGCAAGCAATTCAGGATGCTCCTGGAGTGTGTTGAAGAAAACTTCCTCATATTATGCAAACCAACTAGAGGTGAAGGATGAATAGACCTGATATTCACCAATGCAAAGGAGCTCATTGGAGAGGCAGCCTGGGCTATAATGACCATGCTTGGTTGAATTTGTGATCTTGAGGAACATGGGCCTGACAGAGCTAAGTCAGGACCCTGAATTTCAAAAGATTGACCTTCGAGCTATTTAAGGAATTATTCCCTCAAAAACTATCCTTAAGGATGAAGGAATAAAGCAGAGCTGGCAACTTTTTAAGAAAACTTTTCTGAGAGCACAAGAGCTCTTCATCCCCCAGCATAAGAAATCAAGCAGAGGAAACAGGAAATTGTCATGACTGAGCAAGGACCTGCTGGTCAAACTGAGGGAAAATACAGAAATGCACAGACAGTGGAAGCAGGAACATGTGGCCTGGGAAGAATATAGGAATGCCATTCAGATGTGTAGAAGAGGGATCAGGAAAGTCAAGGTAGAGACGGAACTGAACTTGGCAAGGAATTAAAAGGCCACTGTCCCTCAGATTTGAAAAGTGATGGCTGTCAGGTGAAATTCCCAGTGATAAGAAAAAGGGAAACATCACTCTTATTTTTAGGGAAGGGTAAAAGGAAGACCGAGGGAACTACAGACTGGTGAACCTCACTTCTGTGCCTGGGAAGATCATGGAACAGATCCTCCTGGAAGACATGCTAACTAACATAATTTAGTTTAACTGTTTAACTTAATTTCCTCTTACAACAACGTCACCCAACTAGATGATCACGGGAAGCTAGTTAATGCAGTCTTTTTGGATTTTTTGATTTCAGTATAGCTTTTGATATTGTTTCTCACAGTATCCTTCCGGACAAAATGTCCTGCATACAATTTGACAAAAACATAAAGTTGTGGGTGAGCAATTGACTGATGGGTCAGGCCCAAAAGGTTATAACAAATGAGGTTACATCAGGCTGGCAGCCAGTCACTAGTGGGGTTCTCCAGGGCTCCATTTTAGGTCCAGTTTTCTTTAATGTCTTCATAAACAATTTGGATGCAGGACTAGGAGTTGTTTTGAGCATCTGCTGATGATAATAAATTGGGAGGAGCTCTTGACTCTGCTGAAGGTGGAGAGGCCTTGCAGAGAGATCTGGACAAATTAGAGAGCCAAGCAATCACCAACCGTATGAAGTTTAACAAGAGCAAGTCCTGGATTCTGCAGATGGGAAGAGGCAACCCTGGATATACATGCAGACCGGAGGATGTGATGCTGGAGAGCAGCCCCACTGAAAGAGATTTGGGGGTCTTGATTGACAGCAAGCTGAACACGCGTCAACAATCTTCCCAGGCAGCCAGGAAGGCCAACCGTATCCTGGGGTGTATCAAGCATAGCATTGTTAGCATGGCGAGGGAAGTGATTTTTCCACTCTACACTGCACTGGTGCAGCCTCAACTTGAGTACTGAATGCAGTTTTGAGCACTAAGTACAAAAAGGAGATAAAACTATTAGAGTGTCCAAAGGAGGGCTACAGGGATGATGAAGAGTCTAGAGGGGAAGATATATGAAGAGTAGCTTAAGTCCCTTGGTTTATTCAGCTTCATGATAGGATCAGAGGGGCAGGTGCTGATCTCCTCTCTCTGGTGACCAGTGACAGAATGTGAGGGTATGGCATGAAGCTGCAACAGGGGAGGTTAAGCTTGGATATCAGAAAATGATTCTTCACCTTGAGGATGGTTAGGCACTGGAGCAGCCTCTCCAGGGAAGTGGTCATGACACCTAGTTTGCCAAAGTTCAAGAGGTGTCTGGACAAAGTTCTCAGACATATGGTCTGTAATTGATAGGAGAAGAAGGAATGGTTTTAAATTAAAAGAAGGGAGATTTAGGTTAGATGTTAGGCAGAAATTCTTAGAGAATGGTGAGGTACTGGAACAGGTTGCCCAGAGAAGTAATGGATGCCCCATCCTGGAAATGTTCAAGGCCAGGCTGGATAGGGTCCTGGGCAGCCTGATCTAGTGGGTTGCAACCTTGCCCACAGCAGGGGGGTTGGAACTAGATATAATTCTAGGACACCATAAAAATCCTTTGTTATTCAGAATGAAACACAGACCATAACTTCTCCTAGGATAGTATCTTGATCCCCATTCTGCCTACATAATTATAAGTCTTGACATGTTTTGAAGCTTTTTTTTTCCTTATGATAGCGGATATTTGAGTACTGATACACAAGGTAAGAATATTTCATAATGATGAATATGATAGAAAATGATTTACCAATTTCATCAGGTATTGCTTTGAAGTTCACTGAATAGGACCCTTAGGTTCTACTTCTCTGTTAGTGAGCGTTACATTTGTACAGCAATACTGTAAAACTCAGAATGTTTTCCTTTGAAATGCTGCTTCTTTTCCATCTTTTGAGACAGAATGAATTCATAGGCCTCAATAGTATAAGCAAGTATGCTTGCCTTTTATAACTGTTCATTTTCCTGAAGAGTATGTAATTTCTCGGAAGAATCTGTTGAATTGTAGCAAACTATTTCTGAAAAGTCACAATAAAACATGGTTCTTTTTTTTTTTTTTTTTTTTTTAAATCCCATTAGGTAGTGCTGGGAGCTTGTCATATCCCACACAATTTATTCCCCCATCCAATGACACATAGCACATAATGTACTTATGCTTTTTGTTTGCAAAAGGAAGACATTTTTTCCTCCCATTCTTCTGACCTTTATTCTTATTATCAAACACTCTCTCCAATTTTATTGAATTATGCAAAACTACTCCTGTGAGTAATATCAGAAGGATTTTGTCCATCTCTTAGAATGAAATATTTGACACAGTTTCTGCAGTCAGTTTGTGTTCCAAATTCTACTTGAATGAGAAATATTAGGTTCAAAAATAATGCAGAGACAGAATGAAAAACAGAACTCTAAGTTTTGCATTTCAGAATTAAGTATTTTATCTAATCAGTAATTAGAAATAACTTAATGCAAATAAGAGTTTCTCTAACAAAGTTTGAGATCTCCTTGTCAGTACCAGAACTATTTGTGGGAGAAAATGGTGCTGACAGTCATATAAAGAAAAGTAGAATAGTTTGAATTAAATTGTAATTTATGATACTTGTTACTACTTTTCTACAGTGGTTTATCCAAATTTGAAAAATCATTGTTATTTTAAGGTCATTAATTAGTTGCCTTATAAAAAAGTCATTCAACCCAGGAATGCATTTCTGTTATTTTAATTATGTAATGACTATTTTCAGTGATTGGCAAAAGTTCTTCCAAATTCAATCAGGAACAATCTGTACTGCCTACATAGCATTACTTCATCTCACTAGCTTTTACAGCAGCTACATGTTATCTATTGAGATTTTAGGATGTAATTTCCTGTGAATGACAGAGGCTGATAACGATCCAAGTCATGAAACTGGGAGCAATATTCACTTGCTTTTTAGAATATTGAAAATATATGCTACATCAGTTACACAAGTAATTGAATATTTTTTGTTTGAGAAGCACTTCAGTACCACTACCCTGCTCTTATTTAGTTTCTCTACCTACCATTTCTGCAAGACCCACATTGTTCACAAAAGATCAATAAAAACAGTACAAAATATGTTTATTATAATTAAGGAGGGAAGAATTTTATATTTATGCTGGAGGCTGCATTAAAATACCAACAGACATCAGGACTGAGTTAGCACTCACAGTTATACCAGTTATTCTTCACTGAAACATGTTGTTTTTTGTGTTTTTTTTTTAGTTTATTTGCTTCAAGTAACACCAATTTGTATTCCCTCATTAAGAACCCCATGCTCTAAATTTAAAAGCCCTAAAGGGAACATATTTCTTCATATCTTTTGGATGAGGAAGAAGGATTAAAAGAACATGGAGTGGAGGAAATAGGAAAACACTATACCCCAAGTTCCTTATAAAATGAAGTGGAAAATTTCTTCAAAATTAAATACAGATTAAATATAAGCCTTTATTCTGGGAAGAGAAAGGTGATTATACAATCATTTACGTATGTGGATTTATACATAAATGCATAAACACACACACATATACAGTAGGTATTTATGTAGCTTTACACCTGAGAAGGTTATTGCAACAATTAATAACCATTTTATGCCCTCAAAACACAAAGCTGGTTTCTGAAATATTTGTAGGGGTAAAACCTTAAGATGGAAGTCCCTGATTTTGTTATTTCAATAATTTTTGTAGTAACAGTTCTTGCAAAGTTCTCACATTATGTGTTTATCCGAAGAAGAATGTAGAAGCTTATTCACTCTGTCTGACGCGCTCTTAGTCAAGTTTAGTTTATGTTAAATATTCTTGAATTACATCCCAACCAGTTTGAATAAGTACACATTTACTCGAAGACTAAAGTATACCACAGAAAGCTGTGGGAATATAACAGCAAATACATAAATAAAAGTAAACATTCACTGCTTGATGTAACTGCAGGTATCAAAGTATATTTAACAGACCGAGAATCAGAAGATTTACAAAGCTCCTATTTCGTTCTAGTACCATATGCTAATAGTTTAATAATCTGTACATACGATCTGTAGAATATTTTCATATTCAAAATTTGTATCAATGAATTTGAAATCTGAGAAGCATTTACTATGCACGTACACATCCATAAATCCTAAGGATCTGGGATTATTACTGCGTGGAAGGCAACAGAGTCACTCACAGTGTTTGTAGACTCTTGAGTTTCCCTTTTTGTAGTAGTAGTGTAATGTTTGTTAAGCCTCACTTTAGAAAGATACTTAACACTGTGTTAAAACCAGTGTTCAAGTTTTTCTTCAAGCTGGAAGGACAGTCTAAAAGAGCAGATATAGATTGAATCACAGAAGAATACTATTTGTTTTCCTTGCAATTAAACTTGTCAAACTTGCAACTATACCTGCTGCCACAAAAACAAGATAATACCATTTTGCCAAATGACTTGTATTTTAAATGCAATATCACTAAAACACATTTAAAACTAAGTAATATATCTGTTTGGGAAATGATTTGAAAGAATTTAGCACCAAAATGAAGTGAAGTCATCAGTTAAAGACTTTTTTTGTTGTTAGTCTGAAGCAATTCTACCAGCACAATCCCATCCCAAATAAATATATATTATTATGGAATAAAATCATATCATGAAATATTGCACAATTATATATACTTGACAATACTGCATGGCTTTAATATATATATAAAAAAAAGGCAGTTTACAAGAGGCGAAAAAGCAGGGAAAAGTTACAACAGGGAAAAACAGAAACATCTCAAGGACATGAAGGGCTGGAGAGCAAAAGCCCTCCAAAAGTTGACATTTGCAATGGGCATGAAGAGCAACAAAAAGAACTACTACTCCGCTGATAGCAAAAGATGAACAAGGGAAATGTGGAACTTTTACTGTACAGGATGGGTGTTTTAGTGACAGAAAGTACAGAAACAACACCGAAGTACTCAGTCCTTACTTTGCCCGACTCTTCACCAAAAAGGTCTCACAGACTTCTGGGCTGAGGGACAGTGTTCACAAAATTTTACCAGCAGTGGATGAGGATTGAGTTAGGGATATATGACATGGTACGTATAATTCAGTTCTTTTAACTCTGAAATTATGATAGTGAAACTGAATGAGACATAAAGATATGAAATATTGATAACATTTTTTCCACTGCAGTTTGTATTCTAATTAGAGACATTTAGAATACTGGCATACGTTCATAATCAAACATACTTAAAATTAAAAGAGAAAATGACTGGTAAATCAGATCTATCTTCAAGCAGCTTATTTTGAAGTGAACAAGAAAAAAAGGAATAAAGAAACTAACATTATTTGATACTACTTAAATTAGCAGTGACTAAAGTTTAAGTGTATTATTTGTTGCACATTTTACAGCCATCACAGAATGAAAATACAGTATAATACATTATTTCAGTTACATACTGAAAATAATGTAGTAAAGGTGTGCTAGGTTAAATATGTGAAATGTACAATTACAATGAAATTGTTGGTGATTTAATTAGGAACAGAAGAACAGCACCCTTTTTGCAAGTAACCCAGCAGGTTCCTAGTAAATGATCTGTAATATACAAGCTAGACTAGTTCAACTAAAATCCAACAAAGCATTAAGTGTTCAAATAAAAAGAAAAAAGCACAGAGAAAGAAGTGATTGGAGAATGGTAAGCAAAACCTTGCACTTAGGAGAGCAATTTTGTATTTCAAAGTCCAACTGTGAAGATCATTCACATTCAATCACTATCCATCTCTCCATCTTACAATAGCCCAACTGGATCCAATTTCAGGTCATTGTTCACAAAGTAGAAGGAATGCAGAAACACTTCAGCATGGATCACACTTTTTTATAGATGTCTTGTGCCAGTTATTAATCTCAAGTTTAAATGGTTGACGATCATTATCTTTGAATTTTATTTCCCTGTTCTGATCAACTTGCCATGGGTATGCACTTAAACAAAATTCTCATAAAAACATATTTTGATTAATAATCGATCTACTTCCCCACATGGTTGCTGCCTTGCCAAAAATTTATTTAATAGAAGAAAAATGTAATGAAAAGTTTTAAATTACAATAGGATAACATGCAGGCCTTGGTCTACAGATCTACATTACAGGCCACTGTGATGTCCTGAATGCATCTTAAAATTATCCCTTAAATAAATTGAGGCAAGAAATGTAGGCATTTGTAACTTTAAAATCAGCAGAATACAAATGCCATTTTGGTCCAAAGATTGCCTTAGGAAGAATACGTCAGAGATTTTCATTAAGAGCTAAAGGAATTCATCCAATTTTCTGCTAAGTAGACTGACTCTACTAAAGAATCGAAGTATTGTAGGCATAATGAATGTACAATTCACATCGTACAATTTTATGAAGTTCTCTTCATATCACAGAATTAACTCCTTTTAGATATTTGATGTGGAATATGACCTCATGATAGTGCTAAAAAACCTGTGCAGTATATTTTGAGACAAGTTTATTTCTGAAACAGGTGAAGTATAGCATTGTAACGCTAGTATCTGATTAAATAAAGGATTGCCTGCCTAAATATGGAAACTGGTTGTACTTTAGCTCAAAACTCAAATTTACCTATCATTATAAAAATCAATACAATCTAATGGAAAATACCTTTTTAACCACCTGTCACAATCCACCCAAAAGCCAATGCATTTCAGCAGCTGTTGTCAGTGTGACTGGACATGTAAGCAAACAGTTCAAGGGCTAATATTTTTTTCAAATATGTTTAGAAATTTATGGCAATAGAAAAATAAAATAAATATTTCTTACTTATGTAGATTTGAACAATATGTTAGGGTCTTAAAATTAAGAATCTGAGCACAAAAAAATATATCTATTCATTAACTGCATACATAAATGCCCACATAAGTGGTCATTTTAGATTTTAGATAGAGAACAATGTATTTAATTTTGAGCTTTAAACAGTAATCAGGATAAATATGACAATTTAAAATAAGCTGATTCACGAATCTAGACAACACAACAGCATAATGAAATAGAAAATAGTCTTTCAGTACTGTTTTAAGCTTTCTTCCCTGAAAATTTTTGAAGAACAATTACAAGCTATTTTCAAGGGGAAAAAAAACGTTAAATACAAAGATGGGAAGGCATTTTTATGACTGGTTTGTTTATTTCTATAAAAATCACTGCTTTTTTCTTTATTTTCAATCAACAAGACAGTCTAGCCCTAGGGGGTACCAAAGCTAAGGTTTACTCCCTCTAGAACAAATAAAATGTCTTTGATATGGAAGAGAAAATGATACAGTAACCTACAATCGACATTCATTTTGCATCTGTACAGGACACAGTTTTAGTTCTATTCTACTGAAGGAAAAAGTCAAATGAATCAATTGATAGCCTTAGAGATTTCAATTCAGTATCATTGATAATTTGATAATTATCCAAAGGAAATAAAAATAATTAGTGACAACACCCCAGATCAAAGGTACTACCTGAAAATACCAGTTATTCCTTGGACAGATCTCAATAGCTTCTGCCTTTCACCGTGTGAACTACCTGATCTTTTAAAATCCAAATATCTGAAGAAAAACAGATTTTAATTCCTTTTGGTGAAAAAAACCTGTCTACTTCGTTTTCCTGTTTGGTCCTACTCACAAAACCTATGATTCAGAAGATACGAGGAAGTTACACAATGCCTTTATCTTTCACTGTGAACCAGACTCAAGAACTGAAGCAGTGTTGCCTAACACGAAACTCCCCCTTATGCTCCCACTGAGTGTAAGGGGGAGGTTTGGCTAAGGAATGAATGCAGAATCATGTCCTCAGGCTTTACTCACCTCTTATTTGGAGCTCCAGTGTAATTGTAACTGACATACAAAAGGCCAAAAAACCTGCTCCTGCAGCAGTGCTTTGACTGTAGAGCTTCTTATTCATGCTCTTCAAAATCATATTAATGCCAGTGTATTTTCAAAGGGAGATTGAAATCTTCCTTCAATTCCACCATTCATAGGATCCTCCCACATGACCCTGTTCAGTTCTCTTTTAAAAGGAGCAGTAATGGCTTGACTATGCCTTTGATCCTGCCACCATTTTTTTTTTAAATTCTAGCGGTATAGAATTGATACAGTTTCAGGGGCTGCTTTGAGAGTCTTTTTGTAGTCAGGAGCTCAATAATTCCTGCATTTAGGCTTCAGGAGGATCAAACCACAGAAATCTTTCAGGCAAGATCTTTATCTTGATACAGGTACAGTCTAACTCCAGCCACAAACTCATAATAAAGTGCAATACTAAGCCTTTCATCTAATTCTCCCATAAAAGCTTGATATCTCTTAAAGAGCGTATCCTAAATATATGTGAGTCTCATTTCTTTGCGCATTCACTGAAAACTGATCTCACAAGCCTAGGCAGGGGAATTTCTGAATGAGAGAGTTACTGTCTGAGGAAGAATCTATAAACTCAGCCACAGAGGATAAAAAAATTCTCTTTGAAATCCTGTCTTTGTTTTAGGCATGAAACCTGTACAACCTCTGCACAGCAATTTTAGAGTTTATACTTTAAATCCAAGGTCATGTAGCCATAGCAGCTAGTTCATGCTCAGAGGGGAGGTAATCATCCTCTGTTCTTCTCAGCAAGTGCTCTTTGCTGAGGTCAAAGAAATGGGGCAATGTAACACTGGAATCCATTACAAATTAGCATAATGTCACCACCTCTCTCTGTGACATTTAAAATGAGCACAGATGAAGGACAGCATGGAAAACAATGCAATTACAAGTATCTGGATCCAACAATAGTTCTGGGAATGAACAAGGAACCAGTGCTGCATGTAATGAGTCCTACAACAAAATCAAACATTCTTCATGTTGTCTTTCTCTGTCATCACTATTAAACAAACAAACAAAAACCCAGAAATCTCAGATACTAACTTCTGATGGCAGAAACCTAAACAAAGCAACATCACAAGATTTCATAATGTAGAAATGCAAAAAGAGACAATACATGTAAAGGTGAGAACACCGTCTCAGCACCACAATGCAGCACTGCTGTGAGGCAATCTGTGAAGATGAGATCTCTCTGTGCCTCTAAGCTGAAGTCTAATCAGGCTTTAACNGAACACCTCCAGGGATGGGGCATCCATGGCTTTTCTGGGCAAACTGTTCCAGTATCTAACCATCTTCACAGCACTTTCTTCCTGGTATCTAATATAAACCTACTCTCTTTTAGTTTAAAGCTATTACCCTGTGTCCTATCAGTATACTCACTACCTTTTCAGTTTGCCTTCTTCAAATACAGGAAGGTTGTTATGAGATCTCCACAGAGCCTTTTCTTCTCCAGGCCGAACAAAAAAAAAAAAAAAAAAAAAAAAAAGGTACAAAATAAAAAAGAACATACAAAATGCAGAAGCAAAAATACAAAATAATAATAATAATAATAATAATAATTTGTGTTGCCCAGTCCTGTAGTAGTTTTACCATATTTTTAAATCGCCGTGCTCAAAAGCACATGGAAGAAACAGAAGTACAGATCTTGACATAGCAGGACATAGTGAGAAACAACTCAGCTCCTATCCAATGAAAACAAGAAACTTACTTCTATATGCTCTAAGCTTTCTGGGGGTGTCATGGTTTTATGATTTCGGTTATTGGTACTCCACATCATAACATCATGTAGTGAATGTACCTGGTTCTCAGAAGAGAAGGACTACTACAGTCCCCATGGTACTTTGCTCCTCTGTTACCATTTTCCAGCCGGAGGGAAAAGATAAAAGCTCGCAGTATAAAAACTTGCAGATCACAAGACCTCGTCCCTCTTTTCCACTGTCTCTCGTCTTGGCAGCACCTCGCTCTCCAGCCGTATTATCGTCGGTAGTAGAGTAAGGCCTACCTTGATTTTGGGACAAATAAATGTGGAAGTAGCTAAAAACTTCACCCTCAAAATATTCTGAAAATATTTATAATTTTATGTCTTTTCTGAGACATGATAGCTAATTAGTTATTTGATTATCATAATCAGAAACACTAATCATTGCAGGCTTGATGAAAATTCAGTGATTATCCCAAGAGGGTTGCGGTCCAGTAAGTGTGTTGACAGGCTATTTGTTATTATAATGGCAGTGCATCATGAAAACATATAGCAGAAAACAAAAGACAAATACAGATTAATATTATCCATGATACTTCAATACAAGAGAAAAATCTAGTGTGACTTCCATGTCAAACTATGTGGTTCCTACTCAAGTAAAATTTTCTATAACATCAGTTTCGCATTCAGAAGACTCTAGTCTCCTAGTGAATGAAAATACATTTAGCATAACCAGTAACCAGTGAAAATTACATCACAGAATCTGCTTAAAATTACTACACATTTAACTGAAAAGTTGCAGAAAGTTTGTTTTATTGTTTAGAACTGCAATCAAAATATTGCAAGTACAAATGTGAAACAGCATTTTTCCCTTTCATAACTTTTCTTCTCTAAATCTTTCAAAAACCTAAAATTTATTTATTCTGTATAGCCAGTATTACATATTTTTATTTTATAATAAAGTAACACCTCATTTGAGAAATATTTAGGAGCACCAGATTTTTTCCTATGAAAATTACAACAGAAAACTGTCATTAGGTAAACTAATTTTGCCCAAAAAAGTTGCAGTTTGCCAGCCCACTTGACGATGTATTTTTAACATCATTACTTCAGTATGTAATTTCTTATTTCAACTTTCAATTTAACAGGCTCAAAGTAGAACAGCTCAGAGATTAAATACTTATGGATTTACTTTAAAATACTAAATTACTATTATCTGCTCCATGAGTTGGAACCCTTTTCTCACCTTATCATTCGTGCCTTTTTTATTATTATTTTCAGCAGGTAATATTAAATGTCACCCAAGTTCTACAAAAATACCAATGCTTTTACTTTTTTTTCCCCCCTTTCCTCTTCAAGACTAACAGCTGCCAAAATTACAGATGTCAAAAGTGGCAGCTAGGAACTTTTCCCAAACTTGCCAAACACTTGATTGGAGATATGCAAATACACTTCTCCAAAAATCGTCCAAGTGGTCCCAAGAGGAACAACTGAGGTTAGACATTTCCTTCACAACTCTGTGAAGCCACTGTATCTTCTGAATTTCCAGAAATAGAAAGCAAGAATTCAAGACAAAGAGATGTCATTTTTGCAATGACTTCATAGAGTAGCTGTCTATCACTCTACAGTACAAACCCATATGGCTTCCATTGTCACAGTAACCAAGCAGTCGCAATTTTTCATGTACTCCCACGACTACCAAATGCCAAAAAATTATTATTGTACTTTGACACTAAGAAACCGAGGCAGAAAAATACAAAATAAACCTGGTAAAATAAACACAAATTTCATGGAATCATATCAATTGCTGTAAAATGAGATCATAGAATCTCAGAGTCATAGCGATTGGAAGGGATCTCCAGAGATCCTCTAGTCCAACTCCCTGCTAAAGGAGGTTCCCTAAAGCAGGTTACGCAGGAAAGCATCCAGGTGGGTTTTGAATATCTCCAGAGATGATTCCACAGCCTCTCTTGGAAACTTGTTCCTGTGCTTTGCCACCCTCAAAAAAAAAAAAAAAAAAAAAAAAAAAAAGATTTTATTCATGCTTGTATGAAACTTCCTAAGTTCCAATTTGTGCCCACTGCTCCTTGTTCTGTCCCTGGGCACTACTGAAAAGAGCCCAGTCCCATTCACTTGACACCCACTCATTAGATATTTGTAAGTACTTCTAAGATTCCCTCTCACTCTTCTTCAGGCTGAATAGTACCAGGTCTCAGCCTTTTCTCATGAGGGACATGCTCCGGGCCTCTAATACTCTTTGTGGCCCTCTGCTGGACTCTCTCTAGAAGTTTCCTGTCTTGAACTGACGAGCCCAAAACTGGTCAAAGATCTCAAGAGAATGCATACTTCAACTATATTAAAGAAGGGAAAGGAATTATACTTGACTTACTTGTCACACATTTGGCAAATCTGTAGAAAACTCAGAAAAAAAAAAGTGGTTACAGCATGATAAAGCTTTTTTTTTTTTCCCCCTAACCTAAACAGGTAGATTAACTCAATTTATTCCTCATTTTTGATTGGTGATCAAGAAAAAGCAATCACTGTGCCACTTACAAAATATTTTTACATAACAGAAGCCTCATATTTTCTCTAAATCTTCTCCTGACTAGATTAAACAACAACAACAGCAAAATTCTATCAATATATCTTTATACATCACTTCTTCTGAAGTCCTCATTTCTAGAGAGTGACATAGCACTGGAACAGGATGCCTAGAGGGGTAGTGGAGTCTCTTTCTCTGGGGATATTCAAAACTCACCTGGACACTTCCCTGTGTAACCTATTCTATGGAACCTGTTTTAGGAGAGGGGTTAGATCACATGATCTCTTGTGGTTCCTTAAAACCCCTATGATTCTGTGATTCTTCATGCCCTCTTTCTGACTTTCTGTAGCTTGCTCAACTCTTCCTTAAACCATGGTGACCAAATCTAAATGACATACTAGATTTGGCTCCCTGAATACTGATTTTACACATCTTGCACACAGTACACCATATTCGTATATCTCACAGGATTTTCATGTTTCACATCTGATGTACTATCATCTGATTCGGCAAATACCTTCTGCTCAGTGCATTTGATTTCTCCTTAGTGAGTGTAACAAAATAAATATCATCTTGTTGCTTTAAACCTGCTGTCCAAAATTTTGAATGCTGATCCCCAAGAAGCCTCCCGCTCCCAAATTACAATAAAACCTTGATATTATCTGAACGTTTTATGATCATACTTTAGCCTGGTATAAATTAAAACTCTGAACAGAATACTTTGTCCAGGACAGATGCATGCACGACTGTTGACATGCATGAAGGAAGACTAACAGTAATTGATTGATTCTCACACATCATATCATTAAATTAAATTGAATCCAAGCTTGCCAGAGGCATGTCATATAGAACGGAATTAAAGAGTCTACAAAACTCAAGGTGTGTCACACCCACAGATTTCTATAGATCATTTACCCTGTCAATAGCATTCTAGAGTTAAATTCACTTGTAGATGTCAATAGCTTGCTCTAGACTATTTTAAGCCCAGTAATACTTTTACATTCCTCTAAATTTTGAGAACTCAGCCTCTGAGTTCTCAAAATGTGGGAACTTCAGATGAAGTTCTTCTTCATGAATTAAGGTATCTGGTCAAACAATTCTATATGATGGTGCACAAAGACTGAAGCAAAAAAAACAGCACTGTTTTTGAGTTTGTTTTTTTTTTTCCGGTTTTTTTACACTTCATCTTCTATCTGCTTTTTTGTTCATAATTGATAAAGGAAATATACTATTTTCTTTTTTTTTTTAATTTTTTTTAAACATGTATGAGATCCACCACTGCCTAACTAATGTACAGTTTTCATTTCTTACTATTTTATCTTATCTTTTCAGGTTATTTCTCTTTACTTCTGCATATATGTTTTTCTTCCATCTTTGTATTATTTCTCTCTTGTTCAGGTTATCAAAGAGCTTCTGATGCAGCCATAATGATAATGGTAATAAACATTGTTAGTATCTTGTTCTGTGATAACCATCTTGAAGAAGCTTTACTTGCAAATTGAATTTAGAGGTCTTAGAAAAAACAGTTTCTAATATTGCTATCAATTGGGAAAAAACAAAACAAAACAAAACATTTTTTTCCTTAAAACTCTGCAGCGAAGATATATGGAATGAAATGAATGCTAATACAATGGGACAGAAGACTGACTTTGGTACCATATCAACTATGAAGTACTTTAAAATGCAAAGACAACATGAAAGGCGAACTCATTTAAAGGAAAAAAAAAAGTATATAATAAATCTTCCATTGTTAGAACACAAATAATTCATCTGATAAGCTGTGATTTCACTTAGTCACAATTTGTATCTACTTCACAGTAACCACCTGTAAACATGTTCTTACTCCCTAGCAAATGAGAGGAGGGTAAAGATACTCCGTGGGGTCACTGCACACTCAACTGCAAATCAACATAGTGTAGCTGACATTCAGCAAACCTAAACTTTGGATCATGTCAGGGAAATAATTTTTACTGACATCATCAAAACCAGTTCTCATCAGTACTCAGCTTTATTGTTAAGATAGCCTCAAAATACTTTGGCTAAAGCATTAATTCCCTTGATTTTTTTAAAATGTTTTGTACCTGCCTAAACGAGGCCAGAGTGATGAATTTAGCTGTCTTACAGAGGTGGTTCACCTCAGCAAATAATTTCTCACATTAATAACCTTTCTTACAGGAGTTGAGTGACCTTATATAAATACATTTGCTCTTTCTATCAAAAATTACAGCATGTATCATGCTTTGGCAATCTATCATTCTTCATCATGTGAAATAATAAAAAGAAGGTGCAATTCTTTACATAAATTGTGTTGCCTATTTACCACAGAATTCCATGAACATATGCATTTACATAGGTTCTAATTGGCCTTTTAACAGAGAAGATACTTTGCACTGAAGAGTAGTTAAAAATAAAGACAAACAGTGGTCCCTATCCCAGCACGATGCTAATTCATCAGCAAATCCAGAATAAATTCACAAAGATAACATAGACAAACAGAAGAACTTTTAAAAACTTATCCTTGGAAATACAGGAGTTGGGTCATGTACAACCCATATAAAGATGGACATCAAAGGTAAAGTAAAGTCATGTGATAAGGATGAAATTCTGGACAAATTACTCTGAACTAGTATGCTTTTGAGGATTTAGTATGTTCAAGCCCCAGATAACATGCTTGATATGTTTAAACGTAACTCCAAATATTTGTTGGCAATACCTACCCCTCAATAAGAGAAAAAGAAGATCAAATCAGTTCCTAGAATCTAAAAAAATACTTCACAATATCAGCATCACATTGTAAAAGCCCTCTACTTGTTTGCTCAAAAACACTTACTCAATTCAAATGTTTAAAGCTAGTAAGCTGAAAAAAATGGGTTTCCATAACTAATTCCAGTATTTAAAATAATCATACACAGCATTAAACAAGATAGGTATCCTATTAATTTTAGTCAATAGTAGCAGGATCGTGTATTTGAGATTTTAAAAAAAAGAAGTGCACTTTAAAGAAAACCTGCTGGAATGTGTTCCAAAAGATTAATGAAGTTGAATAACGTATTTAAAAGAATAAAAACAGAAATAAAAAACTGTGATTTGAATGTTTATGCTATAGGGATCAAATCACTATCCTAGATCTTAACTAATGTTCTTATCACAAGCCTGCTTTTATATTTATGATAACACAATGATAACAACTTTCAATTTCAAGTAATCAAAAAACATCATTTGAAATCTGGTATTTCATTCATGATGGTTATTGAAATATATGTTTGTAAACATAATAAAGTCCTTCTGGCTTAATTCATTCTCAAAATATCACCCACAGAGCTACTAACATTGACGTATTCCGTTGGAATAAACCATAGAACAGAACCCAGTATGTGAAACGTAAAAGCAACAACAAAATATCCTGGATCAAGGGCTTATTTAAGGCTACTGGATAATATAAGTCCAAAAAATTTCAGAACAGGCATACTTTTTTTTTTTTTATTTCACCCGAGCTGTTAAGAGGCATTAAAAGTAAACAGGCAAAGCAGTTTCTTAATATAGTATGGATTTGAAACATAATCCTCTACAAAATTGTTACATACTAAATTTAGTATTCATTATTTCAATAGCGGTTTCAAGAGAGTTTTGTATAAAGTGAAGAGAGAGAGGACATAAATAAAGATACGATTTACAGTCAGAATTGCACGAAAGACTTAGTAAAACAGAAAAATCTTTGAAAATATGCTAATTTTTTAGGTTTCAGCTCAGACTCAATTAAACATCTACTAAAACAAAAGCAAACAACTGCACTGACTGCATAATTGTTTCCTGTTTTGTAGCTGGTACTTCAAAATGTGACAATTGAGTCCACAGTCTTAAGAAAACTGAGTAACCTAAAAGCATAATTGCCTACTTCCATTTTGAAATGCCCCAGACATCCCTGCATGTGAAAGGTTATAATATGTATGCTGTTTCATATGGTAGATAGGACATTAGACTATAAGGATACTTCCACCATTCCAGATGAGCAGCATATTTAGGGTATGCCAGGGTATCCCAAACTGCCTGAGAAAACTATGTTCAGGAACTTAAATTGTACCTACAGTATCCACGTTTTCATTCCTTACTTCCCTGATACAGCTACTAGCTAAGAGTTATGCAGCATTTCTAGACATGTAAAATTGGACACATACTTGTGCATTATCACAGAGAATTGTTTGAGTTGGAAGGGACTCTTAAAGGTCATCTAATCCAACACTCCGACAATGAACAGGAACACCTACCACTCGATCAGATTGCTCCAAGACTTGTCTAGCCTGACCTTGAATGTCTCCAGGGATGGGGCTTCTACCACTTCTCTGGGCAACCTGTTCCAGTGCCTCACCACCCTTACTGTAAAAAACTTTTTCCTTATATCCAATCTAAATCTCCCCTCTTTTAAGTTTGAAACCATTTCCCCTTGTCCTACAGCAGACCCTGCTAAAGAGGCCCTTCTTCTCTTACCTGTTCAATTAATTTTTTAGCACTTCAAAATAATGTTGCAGTAACAATTTATTTTCATGTTAATTCTGACCACAGCCTTAATAACTATAGTGCCTACATTATCTGAGTTTTTGTCTTGCATTCTCAATATGACTTAACTCACCTAACATCTGAATCACCCTCTGCAGTTACCTCTGCCACCCTTCTAACTATTCAGTAAGTGTTTTTTTGCCAGCATATCAGCTGGCTACTTAATATTAGAGGGACCCACACATCAGTCCTAATTTTTGGTTGAAATTCAGGAGAGATGTGTGGCAACTTTTAGAGTGTGGCTCTTCGCCTTCATGCTCTCCTCATCTCAGATATGCCAAGGGCTGGGTGGCTAATGACAAAAATTTCTTGTCAGTTTAGAATTGGAATTGAAAATGAATTGCAGGCATATCTACACATATTATAATTGGAGCCAGCTGACTGGGTTGTGATGGAGATAGTTGCGCTCAGGGCACAAAGTAGAGCTCTTCCAGGAGGACAACCACAGACAATCTAATCCTAAAACAGAGTCTCTGGAGATTTACACAGATTCAATTACCAAAAACAAAAACAACAACAAAAAAACATAATCATAAGACCTTCTCCCCCAAACCAACAACTTTCCCTAACCCACGCAGGCATGCGAATATTAGATCACACCTAACACTTCATCATACTCTGTTACTGCTTCATGGCTTTCTACACCTATGCAAAACAGAGATAGGCTGTCATATGGAGCAGTCTGCAGCTTTTGCTTCCACTCTGTGCTCATCCTCATGGCCACGGGCTCAGCATAAAGGTACATACATTCATAATTCTAGTGGAGGAAAAACTGTGTTTAATTCTGAGAATCAGTACAATTCTGTACAATAAAATCACTGATAAAAAATTGACAAAAAATTTCTCCCACGTTATATTAATTTCTTGACAATCTATTTGATTAGGACTTATCTAATTAAAATCTAATTAAAATATTCATTATGGGAGTCACTTTCCAAAATACAAAGCTACTTAAGTTTTTCACTTACTCTTAATACCTGAAGGAGACAAACTAAATATGTTCTTCATATTGAAACAAACAAACAAACAAAAGAGCAAGAGAAGCGGTCAAAATGCTGGGAACTCAGGACGGAGACAGAAGTCTTGTGAAAGCAAAAGTGGTAATGAAGCAGAGATGACTGGAGAGAAGTTGACATTACTGGAGGGCTCTCACAGACAACAGACAAATGTGGGTTTACTGCAGTGGAAGAAGAAAGGCAGAATAGGTTTAAGGATATAACTTCATAACAAATCAGGCTTCATCCTCTCTACCCTTCACGGAATATGTTTTTTCTTAAGTTCTAATTTTTAGGCAAACTCTTCAAATGCCCAAGAAATCATTCATATGCACCCACACTGTGTTTTCTGGCTTGAATAAGTTTGTTAGTACATAAACACTGCTGCTGCCTCATGCTTGAAAAGTTTTGAATGTAATTGACTGTCAATGATATGATGATTTATAATGCAATCTGCTGCTACTTCTGCTGCTGCTGATAACTCTAATTTGCCTCTATTGTATTAGATATGATGAACTTGACAATCATTTTCAATTTTCTTATTTGGCTTTCATTCAGGTTGATGTGGCCAGTAACAGTGAATTTTCATTGTTCTCTCCTGAAAGCAATAAAGGAACAGGAGCTTGTTTTATATGAAGCAGTTGGCTGTATCCAAAGGACTCATTTATTGTGTAATGAAGCTTCTGCCAAGTAAAATATTTAGAGAAAACATGGACTGAAAATTTTATTTCAAATCTTTATATTTTACTGAATCAAATACTGGTCCCATTGTGTTATATGGGAAAAATAAAGATGGGTGATAGGCAGAAAAGGAGGCTACAAACACGATCAGTCTTCAAGCAATAAACATTAGGCCATGAAAGTGGTTGCCTTGGATAACCCAAATTCTATCTTCCTAGCTTCATATTCTCTCCTTATAAAGGAAAGACAATGAGTGCTACACTTGTTCCAACTTGCTTTAGTTTGCACAGACAAAATGTATGATGTAAAAATGACATATTTCCGGCCCATACAGTGGCTTCTATTTACCAAGATACATTAGTTTCCTCCTCTAGCAAAGTTTTCATAAGTTGCAATGTGGTTGTATGTAATGCTGCTACAGCTACTGCACGGAAGAGTGAGCTGGTTTTATTCTGCCTCATCTGCCACCAAAAAGTACTGGCATCTAAGCTTGAGTAAGTAAACTCTGTTGTGTGGGTAAGAGCTAAGAGGCTGAGATCTCAGTTTTAGTTTGAACAGCTGGCAGTTAGAAAAAAAGATATATATATACATATTATTTGAAAGCTAGGTGCATTTAATAGGGAAATCACTGAGAAAGAATAAATATGGAACTTTATAGTGTCATTTTCACTGAGTTACCTTTTTGACTGTAGCTGCAGCTGTAGCTGCTTTCAAGAATGATTTATACTGTCATGCTTTCAATGTATGAGCATTAATCTCATTACCATTCATCCACAGTAAACTAGAATGCTGTAAAAATTGATTTAGTTTCCAAATAATACGAAGGAATTATTTTAAAACAAACTTTTTAAAAGCTTAAGCATAGGCCAAGATTAGAAGAAAATTAACTGTTCCTCTCCTCTTCCCCAATTCAGACAGGAGTAGCAATCAAGCTTTACTCTTGTTTTTACTTATGGTATAAAATAGCACTAATCACAGCATAAGGAATGTAGTTATAGAATTTATATTTGTACACTTTCTGGTGTGTACAAATACAAAGGTTGAGAAGAACTGATATTGTTTGCAGAACACTATTATCATAATTAGAAATATTATTATAATTTAGAAATGCAAGGCATTAAGAGATTGCCTTGCAAAAAATTATGAGAATCTACAATGTATAACTAGACTGTAAGCATATAAACATTTTACATCTTTAAAAAAAAGAAAAAAATTGTTATTTAAATTATATGCAATTGTTTTCTGAAAGGCTTAGGAATTTGGGGAGGGAAAATTTGTTCCTAAAACTTGTAGGAATAAGAAAACAAACATTTCTATCCTTGATCAATTTTGGAAAAAAAAAATTGCAAGCAATTCTATAAACTGTTTTCCACAATATGAACTTGTATTGCACAATTAATATACAATCATTCATCATTGCAGCAAACTACATCATATTTGATGGTTGAAATAACCGAAGAAGAGATTTCTGTTGGAGACAAAGTGAAACACTGATTATATATTCTATCAGGAAATCAGCTAGAACAGCAAAGGAGGTATTAAGATGTGGAAAAATACCCATAGTTACATACTGGTAGGACATGAGGCAACAATTTAACAAGATAAAATCTTTTGCATGTGGCCTATCATTCAAAGTTTTATTCTTACTTTCCAAGTAGAATTTCAAAGATGCTCTGGCACAACTGCTTTGTTCATACAGAACTACATTTATGGATAGAAACATAGCAGTGATCTGTGGTTGCACACCATGACATACCGTATGGATTTCTTTTCTCTACACCAGTTGAAGTGTGTGCACTGAGTACCTATGCAGAACATTTTCTAAGTCTTGAAAATCAAAGAGTAACTTAAATTCAAAAACATCCACTGACTTCAACAGCACTTGGAGACAAAAGAGCAAGAGTCATACTGCATCTACAGAAGTGTGGCCCATATGTAAAACTATATGTTTTTACTATTTTTTTCACCAATTAAATAGAACAAAAAGCTCTGTCTCCTTCGATTAAAAAGAAAGTAAAATCTGTTGTTTAGCAAAAATCTTGTTAAGTGTAACTGTTGGTGGCTTTTTTTTTCAGTATACACTGCTTCAAAACTTAAATGCCCTTCAGAGTCAGACAATAGTGGCAAAGTTAATTGGAATGTTTGACCAACAGCTGAAATATAAAATTGCAATGAAACAACAGTGCAGAAACTTAGCAAAATATACATTTTTTTCTACAGCTTCAGTATCATACATGCATTTGATATTATCTTCACAAGTTTTCAGATGGTACCTTATGTATGGTCTAGTGAAGTTGGATAAAATCCTCCTGAGATGCAGATTGGTTATGGTTGACATACTAAATCGCAATTCATCTCCTTCTGTCTCTGATTCATTTGTGGAAAGATGAAGAAAAAACAAAGACAAGTTTTTCTTGGTGGTATGTTTAATCTGCTAAAATCTATTTGAGCTAATCCCTGCTCCGCAGTGGCTCCCAGAGGGAGATGTAAACCGGTAGCGATAGTATTCCCCCCTAAAAAACAGCAAGTGAGACATCTCTTTTAGAATATACCCTAAAAACAGAGAGTTGAGCTCTTAAAAATAAATAAATAAATAAATAAATATATTTTTTTCCCATGTGCAGTTGCCAGTATTGCACCTCAATTAACAGCAGAGGATACGAAATCCCCTGTGCCTTTTAGTGGCAGCATTTGCAATTGGCATTTAAATTTAAATGAAAAAATCTGTTGAAAAATGAACAGCCACACATACATGAGCTGAGTACACTGTTCCTCTCTGGATTTGGCCACCAGGGTTTCAATATTGTAACAATTACAGCTATATATGCAATATCCCAGCCTTCTGTACGCTAAGCACCAGATTAAGTTTTCAGGAGGTCTGTGCATCTTCATCAGGACAGTTATATATCGTGGAGTGTTTTCACTTTCCATATCATGCTAGCCAGATTTATGAATACAAATTTCTAGGCAGAAAAAGGGTATTTACTCTTTAAACCATAAACCCTCTGAAATTTGGTGCCTCTGTTCACTGCCCTATCAAACTAAAACAAAGAGCACACACAAAAGAGTGCCTAAACAAGTCATTCTGTACACAGTTCCTGTGAACTGTGGTAAGCACTGCCTGAATCCTGCCTGTAATGAGTACAGAGCTCAAAAAATGGAGTTATTATTAGAGCTTTTATGAACACATTAAAGCAAAATGAAGGAAGAACTTCCCAGCACTTCACAGTGCAGCTTTGCTACTGAAGCAGCAGCGTGTAGTTAAAGAATTCAGTTTTTCTAAAGAGATGCTTCCACATGCACAGTTTGATGACAGCATCATAAATGTATGCTGACCAAAAGAAAAAAAAAAAAAAAAAGTCCTTGTTATTTTTCCTTAATGTAATCCTTTCCTCCTCCCCTTCATGGCTGTGGAACACACAAACCAACATTTTCAAACTTGACACTTAAAGGCTCAGCTCTTGAATTCATATGGGGTATATTTAACTGCAGTTTTTATTAAATTCACTATGGGTGCAGACACTTAGCTTTACACACCAGATCTCAAAGCATTTGTTATAGTTCAGACAAAATCGTATCACTGGGTGGAAAACCGTAATATCAGAACTGGTAAAAGACTTCTAGATTGTACTACGTTGCAGAAATAGAAGAAATATTTAAAAGGCACTGAAAGAGGATTTTTTCTTTTTTTTTTTCCTTTTTTTTTTTTCCTTTTTGAGAAACTGAACTGTAAGAGTGAGAGATAAAAGGGGAATTTAGTTGTCATGCAAAGAGCTGAGCTGCCAGTGTTAGAGACAGTTTTCACTTACAGAGAGAACGGCAAGAAGCAAATAACACTAGCATGCTTATTGTCATTGAATAGCGTAATACACTTTAAAAGCATCTCTGAAAAATGAAAAGAAAGTCAATATAGCTGTGACAACGGAACTAATCCCTCTTCAGATGAGAGAGAAAAACATGTATAGGGGACTCTGAATCTAAATCTTCAGTCTATGCTACTGCAGATGTTTCTTATCTAATTTTAAATATTCACAGTCATTTTGTTGCTGAACATATTATTATGAAGGAAAAAAGAACAAAAAAAACAACGAATGCATTTCCACATTTTCTGATCTATACCTTTTGGAGGGTTATCTCAAAATTTCAATTCTAAGAAGTCAAATACTTTCTGAAATATCAATGGCAGTAGCATTTCCCTAGATGAGTATTTTGGCAAAATGCCATTTAACCCTGTGGTCTACTGAACTTCACTGTCCCTTTTGGCAGCTCTGTTGTGAAAACCACCTGGAGACAAGGATGATCTCACTTCTACTTTTCTTCCTGTAGAGACAGAAGTCCCAATGCTGATGGAAATTCTGTGCATGCATGCAGTTAACTGTGCCTTAGGGGTCAAATTTAACAAATTATCATAGAGATTAGCATCCAGTCAGGCTGCACACCCACATTTATTTTCTCTAGGAAGAAAGGGACTGAAAAAGGAGAAGCCTGGAATAAGAAGGTCTTGCATTAGTCCTGGAGTCAGAACGTGACCAACTATGTGCATCTAGTCCTGGGGCTTTGTGTAGCTAAACCCTCCAGGGCCTGGCCTCGGTGTGTGGCTTCTTAGGCCAGTTTTCTAATGTGGTGCAAGAGTGCAAAATTAAAACACACAAAGAGAAAAGAGTGTCCAGGAGAAAGAGCTATTCTCAGCATCATTTAGATGTGTTTCATTTTTTCCACAAATACTACATACTTTCCTGCTTTTCCTGGTCAGCAACCTGAATTTCAGAAGAGTAGCCGAAAAGAAATTGCTTTTGATAAATCCTTTTCAAACTTTCCAGTGGCTCTGAACGTTATGAATGACATCAGGAAAAATAAAATCTCTTTTCAAATCACAGGCTTTAGGGTTGCATGCTGTTACAGTATGCAAAATGTTCAAGGTGTATATTATTTGTTAATATCAGTAAACATCATGCTAATTAAACAGAGATAACACTACAGTGGTGCCAAACATCTCATCTCAGCAGTTAACACATGATAACAATGCAGTTGTGTCAATTTATGGGGAATAATAGCAAACTAAACAGAGGGAACAGAACAGAAAAGGACAGCACCAGTTCAGCTTCACCCTCTGCCTAATTGCTGCCTGCCACTGAAAAAGATAATCCTAGTCCTCTTCATTTCCCAGCACTCCTGCAGCCAGGAGATAGTTGGTTCTTACTGATTAGTGGAAAAGAACATATTTTTTTTCCTTCTAAGGGATACAAGATAAGCAACAGGAAGCACAAGGGCACAAGAGCTGGGAGCATCCTTGTTGGCAGAAGCCTGTAATTACATCAGATTAGGTATAATGTGATACTGTGCCCTAGGCTGTCTGAAGTTTAGCACTGCCCATTAAATTTTGTTAGGAAAGGAAAAGAGGAAAGGAAAGCTCTGCTGTATACAAGAATATCTGAACAGCGTATTTAAATGATAGAATTGGAGATCATGGGAACCATTTGCTAACCAAGACAGTCAAAGCTCCACAAATCCACTTGTTAACTCAGGTCAAGTCTAATATTAGCAGTATCATAAATAAAGTTGACATTTTAGCAAGCTGAAGTTTGTTTAAACTTCAATTTTTCTAGTGTGAGGATAGATGTATTCTATGAATAAATTAGAATTACTCTCTGGTGTATCTCATCCAATAACCCAACACCGCCAACACCACTGCTTTCTGTACTTCAGTAAAAGTGAGATTTCAAAACATAACTGTTAATTGTTCCTTCCCACTAGTTATTCTGAGGCCACTTCTACCATTCTGACTTTGATGACGGAGGGATCCCTGCTACAATAGCCCTTTTTCTCCAAAGGCTTCTTTCATTTAGAGGCACATAAACAAATTAAGTATGTCACTTTTGCTTAGGAGCAAATTATTCCATTTATGTGTAGTCAGCAAATGTCAATACTGAATTTTCCCATAAAGTAATAGTCCCAGTAAACGTACTAGCCTGGGCAATTACAAATTGTACCTGACCACAGACAGTTTAAGTCAGAAGGTACAACCACACCAGGCTTAGATATCTATGTTTTATTTATCTAAACACATCTGTTTCAAGCTTTGCTCCTTCCAGTCTAGAGGTTACAGAAGATACTGGAAAATTTTTCCAGTACACTGATAGTGTAGGGAGATCAGAAAAGAAAGCAAATTATTTCTTTGTTGGTCTCAGAGACTTTTTTAGTATTACCAGCAGCTGTCATAGCTATGGAGACTAGGACAGGTGAAGAAAGCTGACATTAGTACTGCTATAACAACTTCTACTTTCATTCTCCTTTGGATTAAATGGTACAGCATGCCCTGGCCACCTCTTTCCAAACACAACCAAAAAAAAAAAAAAAAAAGGTAGTGGGAAATTTTTTAATGCACAGATCTGTTAGTTTCTATTGAAGTTTGTCAAATTTATTTTTTGTCATAATCCAGTAGACTGACAGATCTATCAAGGATTTAGTGTTTAGCAAGCTGGTAAGCTGACAATGGTAAAAAGTAAAAGTTGGAGGTGGGGAGAGAGGGTAAGAATGAGAGTGGACAAGGTAAAGGAGAAGGAAAAACTAATACTCTTACACAATATCTAAAATAACCTTTGTTTTTCTTTAGGGTGAAATCTATTCAGCACATCAGTTTCTACACAGAGACTATAAATCCAAGTAACTTAGCTACATACCAAATGCACCAAGGAAGCTGCTTCTCTTTTTCCCTTGATAAGGTGTCCCCTTCTGCCACTGCAAGATGAGTAAATTACTCCACCTGTCTAACTGATCCCCAGTATTCAGCCTGACACTGACAATGGCAGTGCACCTGTTAGCGTGACGGACAAGTGATTGGCAGCGTGGCATTTGCAGCTTTCTATAATAAGTTGGTTATTATACAATGATGTTGACAATCTAGAGAGACTGCAAATATTAAAGCGTAACTAGGTATGTGCTTGAAAAAGAAAAAAAAAAAAGGCTATAGGTGAAATGTGACCTCGCATAAATTTTATGCCAAAGGCTTCTTTTATTTTGGAATAAATAAATAAATAAATAAATAAATATGTATGTCACTTTTTCTTAGGACCAAATTATTCTATTTATGTGTAGCCCGCAAATGTCAATACTGAGTTCTCCCATAAGCTAAGCACAAGATTGCACTTCATTGCCTTATTCAGCTTCTCAGCTACACAGCATCTATCCATGCAAAAAGTATAAGGAACTTCAGTTAGTCTTTGTAAGAATTCACCTTCTGTAGCCATATTAAACTACAACTTTGATGGAACTATTACGCTCTTTTCCCCATAGTCCTACAATGTCTGTCCCTTCTGTAAAAGCATCACTCTGGACTTGTTCCCGTGGTTTCTGTGCTGTTTAAAGACGAGCAGAAGTCTCAACAGCTATTAGCAGCTGGAAATCTGATGGCCTTTGTATTTAACTGTTACTTATGATGCCAATCTGTACACTAAAACACAGGCCCATGTAGAAAAACAGAATACACTGGAATTTTGCAACTGATACGGAAATTTCAAGCAAAAGGATCTTTCATTTAAATCCAGCATCCTGTCTCCAGCTGTTACCATTATTAGGCAAAATAAACAGACTGTAGCAGTTAGGCATCTCTGAGGTCATCTCATTGCTATCATTTTTTCATCCAAATTCTTCATAGTTTCAAATTAGCTTAAGCCTGGAAATGGGGGTTTTTATCTCTGATAATATATTCTTGTTAGCATTACTTGTTCTACTGATTGATATCCTTGATCTTCATTTAAAAGTCTAAAACTTACTAGGACTATGTGTTATGGTAAACTGCAAAAACATGACAGTGCAAAATTGTATTCTGTGAGAGCATTTCACCCTGGAGCATGTTTCTATGATTAAACATAGGGAAATCATGCAAATTATAAAACCTGTAGATTATGATGTGACACCCCAAAAGCTTTAGAATTTTAATTATATTGTCTACACACACGCTGTTGGCATTCCTTTTCCTTTAACTGCAATATAATAGACATATAATATAGGTTCTGTTCAGCAAATGACATATTCTATGAATTTGTACATGCTGTTCTGATTAAATTGCTAATCTTGGTTCCAATGGCTATGTTTGCCATAGCAATCTGGACAGCACCAGGTCACAGCCTTGAACTCTGGCACATGTGTATCCACCTGGTCAAATCATTCACTAGCCTATGAACTTCTCATAATCCTCTAACACAGTTGAAGTGGTATAGCCTGCGACTGCTCTACTAACAGGCAACTTCTTTTTTTGTGCAGAGAGGTAGCTAATGAAGCAGACAGATAGGAAAGGTGGATAATAAATACAGATATGATCAGTGCTGTGATACTTGAAGAATAGAATTTTCCAAATCCATTTCTTAACTTCCAACCAAAACCAACAAATTTTGACTTTAGGGAAATGGACAAGATGTGGAAATACATGAGACAAATCAATGTTTAAGCAGTAAAAGGTACATCTTCCTCATAACTAGGTCATTCTCAAAAAGAAAATGAACACATCATGCATATTTACAAATTCCATATCTGATTATTTTCTTTTTATACCCATCAACATTCACTGATGCTTGCTGAACGTTGATGGAGACCACACAGTGGATGTGAGCACAGTGAGGGTGGTGCACTTCAGCAATGGAGATAACAGTGGTGAGTAACCTCTGCTGGTGCAGATTTTCACTAGCATGGCATGCAGGCTCTTGTCCATCGCTGATGAAAATACACAGCTAATGCTGGAGACTATGCTGAAAAATAGTGTTTTGTAGCTGAGAATTTGCTCTATCAAGTAGTGTTATTGTGCTTTTTGTATCTGTTGTAGTTTTCATGGTATATAAATAATAGGCTTTACTTTTGGAGAGATCTACATACATTCACACATACAAAAATAGTTTTCTGTTCTAAGTTTAGTGAGTAAAAAGTTAGAAAATTAAAAGAATGCTGAAACAAGCAGTTACATAGTCTAAATGACTGCTGCAATGCAAAATCCTGTCTCACAAAACTTGTATAGTGACTTGAAATCTATCATTTTTTTCCCAATCTAAATGCTATTTTTCAATTCAGTGGGCCTCAAGCTTTTCAACAAACTGAATCAATTTGAAGCTACTCATTCAAAAGGGTCCTTAAATGCCAGCCCTAGAATTCAACATGACAGAATAGACAAAGAGTCATCTTCATTTCCAGTCACAATCAGTTGTGTGCAAAGCTCCATTTCAGAATAGGGCCACTGGACTGTGCTATCAGTAAAAGCCTCTCAGGAAAGAGCAAACAGCCTTCTATTTTTGTTTGTTTGTTTGTTTCCAAACTGTAACTGGGAAAGAAAATTAATATGTATTTTTTAAAAATATAACTTTTTAGAATATTTAGTGGCATTTTAAAAAAAATATCTTACTTCAGGAAACTCAGAACTATTATTCCAAGGCAGGAGTGGAAGAAGTGATAACTTTTTATCTAAGCAAGTTCATGGCAAGCACTTCCCACATGTAGGAACACCACCCACCTTAAGTGACTTCACTTGGTAAGTGCAAACACAGGGCATTTTAACCTGCATAAGCCTTAATCATGCTCAATTGCAATTATGTAGCCTGAGCATATGTCAGAGGTCTGATACCAAAGATCTGGTTACAGTCTGGGAAAAAAAAAAAAAAAAACAGTCTCTGATGGCTGTGAAAAAATTCTGCCACAACACCATGCTTGTGAAGGGGGAGGTGGTAAATGAGAGTTCAAAAGACTCCAGAGCAGCTGCTCTGCCTCCCATGTACACCTTTACCCATGTAATCTAGCTCTTTGATCTCATGTAGAAATTTGGCTGCCTTCTGCAAGCAGAAGGTACGTCACTGCAGACCTATTTATATACAGCTAATTTGTTTCTATACAAATGTTTTAGAAAAAGAAGCTTTGCTGGTGAGCAGTTCATAAAGAGAGAATCAAGTGAAGGAAGCATAGCTCACATTTCAGTAAAAGCAATGGAATAGAGGCTACAGAAACAGGAAAGTACATTTAAATATCAATACATAAACAGGAATACTAATTAAAAAAAAAATTAAAAATCTAGGATATTGAGAGGAACACCAAATTCCAAAACAGTACAGAAAAAAATGGTTTGGGTATATGCACACCAGACAGAGTAGAACAAAGGAAGAAGGAAATGTATATTCAAAAACTTTTCCCACCAGTGAAAGTGTCAACATAAAGATTCGAGAGACAGAGCATAACAGGCACACTTATCTTTTTTTCACCAGACTCTGCTGGGTACTATAACTTCCTAGCTCTATTTTATTTTTTTTATTTTTATTTTTTTTTAAATGCCATCATTTTCTCATTTGCTGTAACAGCAGCTAGCAGAAGAACCAGTATGTCGGCTGGATAGAGTGCCCCACCTTCAGTTCTCAAGTCCTTTGAAGTCCAGGAGAATGCTCTCTCTCATGAGCTGTCACCCTTCTGTCCAGGTTTTTGAAGCACTGAGCTATCCTGAGCAAGCAGACAGTGTCCTGGCACATCTCTCACGGAACGCTCTCCTCTCCCCTGTGGTGTCACAGCATCTCAAGTGTGGAAGGTTAACAACATAAAAATTTTATGAAATATTTCCATTTCTACAGGAAGGAGTAATACATTAAGCTGGCCTCAAAATGCATTTTGTTCTAACGTTTAGTTGCTGGTTTTTGAACTGTGTCACATACTAAATTAACATTACTGAAAACAGCACACCTGTCTTGACCTTTCAAAGCTCAGTTGCATCCAAACAAATGAGGGCATTCTGATAGGTGCTCTTTTCTCAGTACCAAATATATATATATATATATATATATATATATATATATATATGCCATAGGTTTTGTTCTCAGTCAGTTTTCCTGTTTCATTTTGTGTGGTTTTTGTGGTTTTGTCTGTTTTTTGTCCCTTTTTACAATGTTTCTGATTGATAGTTCTATCAAATCTGTGGTAGTAACCAACTAGCAAACAAAGCTCCAGTGGAAAAATACAACAATTGAATACAGATAAAAATAGAGCTCTATAAAAGATTTTCTAAAAATGCACAAAACAACCATGGTTTGTGGCTATATTTTAAATCTACCCACTTTATTTTTCTAGTAGGATTATATGACAAGTCAATACACTGAAAATGCTGAAGTATGGTACTCAGGTATCATTTCCATTAGCAGGTATTCAGTTCAACAGAGCAAGTCATTGAAATTATTATCCATGACTATCCCTACACATGTATATAACATTTAGACACATATATCAGGAAATCTGAATGTGGTTTGTAACAATCTAGATTTTTAAAATGTTTAGAAACAAACCAGGAAAATGTTACATTCTAACCACTCCTAATAAAAATGGATAAAGTAGTGTTATATTCTGTTTGTATTCTTTTTTTTTCCTCACAGCCCATATTATACACCCAGGTACAAACTCCGTTACATTAGTAATTAGATAGACTCAGCATCTGCAAAGATTTCTGTCAAGAAATCTATTAAATCTCCTGAAAATGAATCTTTTGTCAAGTCATACTGTACCACTAGTAATGGTTCTTCTCCTGTTATAAGTCTCTTAGCACCATACTACAATTGCAAAATCATTAATTTACCGTTTCTGTTCTTTAAAGGATAAGATAATCAGAAAAGCCTTCTTAGTAGACACAAAATGCTATTGACTAAATTCTAAATAAAGTCATGCCGTACCAAAATCACATTCCACCACTGGGGAAGTTCCTTTGATATAACGTACAGCAGAGAAATGGAGTTAGTTTATACTATTTCCGTGTAGTTTTTTATTTACCTTGTATCAAAAGAACAATCTTATTTTTTTCTTCTTTAAAAATCTCAAAGCCAGTGCTAACTAACTATAAGTCATGGCAGCTGCTAGAATCCAAGCAATCTCTTCCCAATTTGAAGGTTCTCTACATATTTTTAAAGACTGGATATAGAAGCATTAATTTTAATCTTAGAAGCAACATTAAGATCAGAACATATCAATTCAAATATCTCCTAAACTAAGAATAAAGTATTTTTCTGACTTCACTGGATTTTGAAACAGGCCCTTGCTACTTTGTACAAGGCAACACAACCAATGGAAATGACATTGCATAAAGCTCTGAATATTCTGCTATTCAAAAGGTTTTTTTCCTGCACATATTTATGAAAAGAGAAGTTAGGGGAATATCCCACACTGCTGTTTACAATCTTCAAGCAAATATGTAACAGTCTCCCTAAACCTTATAAACCTTATTTAGCAAGATCTACTATGATATTCTATTGGCATCAGTTTGTAGTATCTAAATGTGGTATCCAATGAGGCCTGTGAAGCCTCATTCACACACATTCAAAAAAAATCTGTAAGTGGACTGAAGCTGCAAGATCATGAATGCCTCTTCTAATTATTAGCAAATTTGTAGCTCAAGAAATCCTAAAAATAAGTAGGAGAGGAAAAATGGAAGGAGCAAGCTTTCTAAATTTCCCTTAGCGGTATCAGTACTCCTGTTTTTTTCCCTTCAACTACACGTCCACTCCCTGGGAAAAAAAAATAAAAATGGTGAAATGATGGATTTAATATTCAGAAGCATAGATACATTGTGTTCCTTTCCTTTACTCATAAATGCTTACAATAATGCAGAGAAAGAATGACAAGAGAAGCCTTATCATTAATTGTGGGCATTGTGCCAGTTGACTCCCTCAATACAATGCCTTCTCAGAATCTGAAGAAAATGAAATATGTAAAAGAGAGGATCTGAAAGCCTAGAGAATCTTTATGCAAGTATTGAAATGAGAGGCAAATCAGATGAGAGTGTTTATGTGTAAGAAATTCTACCCCGCACAAAGAACACAAAATTAATTAATCACACAAGAAACACTGTATGCATACATTATGCTTTACTTCCACTGACAAAAGAAATACAGACAGAAACATTTTTACATTGCAAATGTCCCAGGTCAAGTTAAGACCTTATAAAAATCCTTGATCCTCAACGCTGCTAATTATATATGTATATATATATATATATATATTCTAAGTATTATTTGGATATTTCAGCTTGAAGACACACAGTGTGTTGTCTGTTGTGCATACCAAAGCACTACAACAGAGTACCTAATTTTTAGTACTGATTTAACATTTAACAGACAGAATTGTGACCACTATTCGTAGTTTTCTGCACTGCTCAGTAAAAAGAGAACTGTCATTTTAAAAACAAACAAACAACAAAAAAAATCACAATGTCATACTGGACTGATTTTGTTTAAATATTTGGGAATATAATTATTTAGCTGAACAACAGTTTTTAATCCACTAAGCTCTCCCTGTTTAAGTGAGCAGCTCGGTGTGATGGAGGATATACAATATTCAGAACGAGTCATTCATATGTGACAATAGAAATGATTCCTTCCGATGTGTGGATGAAACACATATTTCTATTTGTTTGAAGTATCACACATCATAGTAGAAAATCCTTTAGAATGAGTCCATTCATCAAATCAGAAAGACTATGTTAGCAGATGAGTTACTGGAACACTACACAGTTCTTTTTTTCAATAGCAAAACTGACTATATTCAGAGGTTAAAATGTAAATAGTAGAAACTGAATTTTTTGACATGAATAGTAGCATTGCAATACGAAAGCAAAAAGGCAATAAATGAATAATCACGTAGCCTTTCTCCTAGATGTGCTCCCATTGAAAGTTCCCAACAAAACTTCAGAGCAGCAAAAAACTTATCTTACATCTGTTCATATTGACGAGCTTCCCAGCTGAATGTGATACATTTTAAGAAAAGTTAGAATTGAAGATCTGTGACTAAATCTCTTTGTTTCTTTCTTTTAAACTATGACTTAAAATTAAGCACAATTTAATCCTTAATGTACAACTTTCACGATCTCATAAAAATTAAAATTTGATTGTAAAGAAAAAACAAACCCTAACAGCTGTATGAACATTAATCCTTAGGAAAGCACGTGTTCTGAGAATCATGTTTGTTTTTAAAACATCTGTAGTCATTTTATAGAAAATTACATTCCTCAAAAAACAACATACTGCAATCACATTTCATACACATTGGTATTCTCATCGTATGCACGCTATAACAATACTTCATCTAACACCAATATAATGACAGCATACGCTATCTACAAGTTATTAATGTAACTAGAAAACATTTTTTTTTTACTGTGTAACTCTTTTGTTTGTAAGAAATATTATTATTTTAACTAAATCCTTATTTTACACCACAAATCATATACTATTTTTAAATTGTAATTGAGAACAGAAAATAAAAAGCCACATAATTCCCATTTAAAAACGATGTAAAGATGATGTGTATTTACAAGAAAGCATCTGTTAAAAAGACATTACTTCTTTTTCTGTTTTAACTTCAGTATAGCAGTTCTTAATGCATGTGGCATATACACCAATCAACTGATCAATGCCTATTGAATTACACAGCCAAGACTACAAAAGCCAGGTGATAATCAAATCTCTCTGTTTAATGCTATGTTTGAAGCTTTCTGCTATCACCTGAACCTTCATGCTATTTGGCGTTCAGCTTAATTGCACAGATGTTTTCACAGATAAATAATGACTTGACCAGCTAGTGTTCCATGGAGCACCTGACAGGCAGCCATACCGTATCCTTCATTCTTACAGAGTAAAAGCACAATGAACTTCACATGCTGGAATGTTAGCAATGCTAATCCCTCTCTTGTTCTCCTGTGTGACATTTTGCCAACTACAGTTAACACTGCTTGCAAACCAGCCATTTTTACAGGTTCCTGCAGACTCAACAGCAAGCGGCTCAATTCTTTTTGTGTATATATGATGGAGATGGAAAGGGCAGTGGGTATGGAGATCTACAATAGAAAGGGTCTGCACTGGAGAGGAAGAAACAGCATCACAAAAGGCACAGTATCTGCTTTTGCTGTTGCAGTTCCTAAGTCAGTTAAATGCAAAGAACATAGTTCTTTCTTTACATGTTAAGCTGGGCTTAAAAATCCTCTCTCATATACTTCTATACTATACTTCTATACTTCTGAACCTCTCTCAGAAAAACTTTCCCTTAACTATGTTTCAGAAAAAAACAGTTGTTACTCCTACTGATACTGCAGATCTGTAAACTGAGGCACAAAAAGTTTAATGCCTAAATTTTAAAAATGGTTTCGGCATTCAGAAATCCAAGCAGTTAATCTTCATGTATGTGCTTCTACAGATGCGTCTGTATTTCTTAGGCTTTCTCAGGTGTAAAATGAGGTATTTCCAAATTAGAGACACATTTTAAACTGAGATAGCAGACACTGCAAAGGCATACAGTGCCAAAGCCCACTTCTTCTCTACATAAGCTGTTGATTAGAGAGGAAAAAGAAACTTGGCCTCCTATCCCAAATGTGTCTACCAGATTTTCAAAAATTCATCCTTAGTCTTAGAATTTTGTGTCCATGCTGGCCATCAGTCCTGACAATAAAAATGTTAAGACATTTTTCCTGGAGCAGAAGTTAAAAACACACACCAAGCGACAAGGTCAAGTTTTGTGAAAAGAAGAGAATGAACCTATGCGATGTCTTGATTCCCAGCTGAGTGTGAACAGTCACGAGTGGTTCATAGAGAAACAAGTCCCTCCTCTATTACTGATGAAAAATAGATTTCCATTCTCACTTCAGTAAAGAAGAATAAATGCCTGGATGGTATATGACAGTTATGCTAACTAAATCCAGTCTAATCAGCATAATGTATGCAACTCCACTATAAATACATTACTCGACGACTATAAGGGCAAATTATGAAATCAAATCAGAAACTGAATTTAAGACAGGTTACTTTTTTGTTTCAATACTTTCAACCAACATTTAAAATGTACAAAGCCACCATCTCAGTCAAAATACAAAAGCTGAATGTGAATTTCAGGCAAAATAAGAGGATGAATTTCTTCATCATACCCAAAGCACAAAAAACATATTTCAAGGTTCACTAAAAGTTATTAAAAGTAATAATAATAGTAATAATCCAGTGGTATAGATTCTTGCCCAAAGTCATCTGTCATGTGACTGCGTTGAGCTCTGCTGTGCAGCTGCATAGCCAGATTGAGCATGCCCAGCAATACGTTCAGCAAGAGATGTATTTCAGCTGCTTCTTGTCCTTGTGTATATACCTGTTTTGACAATGCTCTAATATGAGGAACATTGCTGTCAGAAGCAATCTTTTTGCAACTATAATACATAGCCTTTCAGAAAACTGTGCAGAAGAGCTGAGGAAATTACTGGCTTTAAGAAACATTGTCTTAAGTTGTTTAATCAAATCCTTACCTGTGTTTACTGAGTGAACTGCTGAGCAATAAATGCTTCCCAGCTAACACTTCCCATTTACTGCCTAATATGCAACAGGAAAATACAGGTTTACATAGACAGTCATTTGCTTCATTACAAAATACTACTGGCAGCCTTTGGGGAATATTAATATCTGGTGGTTATTTTCTGCTTTTTAATTCTAAAATGAAGACCTAAGTCTTTATACATGCAACAATGTTGTTGTTATTGTAAAAGCAGATTTTTGTTATTCAGACTTTATGCTGTTCCCACAGTAGGTCTGGTTACATGAATTCTAATTATCTTCAGCAGAAAAAAAAAAGTGGAAATGAATTTCTAATGCATAATAGTTTATTCTTTGCCACTAATATACAAAGAAAATGCAGAAGACACTGTTTGCCCTTCCAAAAAGAAAATAATTATTTTCCCAAAATTTACTACAATACAAAATTGTTTATTTGTGTAAGAGATCTTACTGGCTGACAACAAATGAGGCCTCACAAGCTTTCCGGCTGTTAAAAACAGCAGATTAATTTCTTGGAAAGCAACTTACGGCTAAAGAGGGAAGTGTATTTTAGATAAAAAATCATCAGAACATTCAGTTCGTTTCCAGAAGCAGTCAGTGCTAATGTAATAACCTAGCAATAGCTCATTCACATACTTCGTGCTCTGCAAGGAACTGAGGTGACTATTTGTACTTTCCCCCTCACGTATGGTTTTGACATGACCCTTTCCTTGGCAGCTGCACCTGCTGGAGCTGCTGGATCAGCTGTGCTAGAGGCTCCCACCCAGACAGACCTCCTGGCAGTAGAGGCATCTCTGCAGGTCTCAAATTGCAGGGAGTGCCTGAGGCTGAAGGTCATCTCTTCTGTAGAAGCTGTGTGGCTGTGGTTAAAGAGTTATGTTGCCACGTCAAGAAGGTACGGGAGGAAATAAGCAGGCTGAGTAGCATTCATGAAGATGAGCAAGAGATAGGATATTCTTGAAGCTCTTGAAGAGTCTCAGCCTCCCATTGCAGTAAAGATGCAAGTGGGCTCTGCGCCACGTGAAACAGTAAGTCAAAAGTCTGCAGAAGAGGAAGGCTGGAAACTGGTCACTCCTTGAATGAGAAGAAAGTCTGTTGCTCCATCTGCAGGCTTGCAGTTAACAAGTAGGTTTAATGACCTCTATCCACAAAGGAGGAGCTAGGCAAGGCTTCAAGTGAATAAATGGATCCAGTGGACTCTGTGCTGTGCAGGTTCACCCAGAAGTGGTGAGTGATTGCTGTAGGCGATTCCCTGCTACTGGCAACAGAGACCCATCTGCCAACTTGACTGCTTGTCAAGAGAGGTTTGTTGCCTGTCAGGGACTTGAATCAGAAATGTCATGGAAAGACTGTTCACACCATTAGTGAGTGGAAACTATTAACCCCTGTTGCTCTTCCACACAGGCAACTTGGAAACTACCAAATTGGGATCAAGGGTCTGTGGGAACAGATCATTTTCTTTTCAGTCTTGCCAGTTAGAATAAAGGATGGAGAAGAATAAAGTTTGGAGTAGATGGATTCTCCAAGTGAACAACTGGCTGCGCCACTGGTGTTGGCAACAAGTTTTTGGTTTCTATAACCATGAGACCCTATTTGAAGATCAGCAACTGACTGGGAAAGATAGAATCCACCTCACTAAATGGGGAAAACACATCTTTGCCTGCAGACTGACCAACCAGGGAAGGACAACTTTAAATTTGGAAAGATGGGGGGAAAGTTCTAGAGACTTCAAAAGCTGATTCCCAGGAGATCTTGCTAACTAGTTCCCTGAGTATTCTGAAGTCTGCTCTCCCCATATACAGAGTTGAAGATTTTGTGGCAGTTTTCCTCCAGTCACCAAAGATTTTAAACTTGACCACTTCATGGCCAAGACAGCCACCTACTGCCACTTCAACCATGAGACCTTTTCTAATTGGCTCCTTTAGTTCCTGTACCAAGAAGTTATCATCAAGGTGTTATAAGAATCTCCTGGACTTGTTTGCATCAGCTGTGTGGTATTCCCAGTTAACATCTGTCAAGTTGAAATCACCCATAAGGATAAGGGCAGCTGATCTAGAGATATCTGTTAGTTCCTTAAAGAATAATTCATCAGTGCTGTCATCCTGGCTGTGTGGCCAACAGCAGACTCCCACAATGACATCCATTTTATTTGCTTGTCCCTTCATCATTACCCAGAAGCTCTCAACCGTGCTATTGCCAGCTGGGAGCTCCGTGCAGCCCAGCCCTTAACTCACACGTAGCACCTTCCCTCCCTCCCCATCCAGGCTTCTGGAAGGAAAAACGGTTTATTTTGTGTTATTTTTAAGTGTTGAGGTTTGTTTTTTTCATTTGCTTTTGGCACTTTTTTTGTTATTTTTATATTTGAAGCCCAGTAAATGAAATAGTTACCAACTGTAAAAGGAACTTTGAGAGTGAAAAAATGTATTTTGGGAATTTTAACCACAATACTGAATGAGCAGTTTAGAACTTCTGTGGTATTCACCCTTCTTCATAAATCTTACACTAAACTCGTCATCTAAATATGATGTGATTCAGTTTATAAAAGTATATTTGAATTTTGTTGGTGTAAGATACACAGAATAGAGTATAATTGTCCTGCAGTTAAGGCAGGAGACAGTTTTAGTCTACTGTTCAATGCTATAGATCTCATTGTTCATTAAAAAAACAAAACAAAAAAAAAAACAAAAAAAAAACCACACACAAAAAAAACAAAAACCAGCCAACCAAAAAAGAAACAAAACCAAAAACAAAACAAAACAAAAAAAAACACACTATGGCAACTGTGGATTTTTAATCATTTAGGTTTCAGCTCTACAACGAAAAACAGAAGCTGACATGAGCTTGCAAGCAAAGCAGTATTCTATCTTTGTCAAATCAAATAAAATATGAATCTTTAAAGATACTTTAATGTTCCAGTTTCAAAATGAATTGTAACTCTCTTTTGTATCACTGCTAGAATAAAAGAGAAACAGATTCTACAGGATATTCATCCTGACTAGCCTTAAAAGTTGAAATTCCAGATAGGCCTATCTTCATTTAACCTATAAATATAAATCTGTTTCATTTCATGTAAAACCTAACTCTGATCCAGAAGGGAGAATAAACATGTCAAAAAGGAATTTAGTAAGGAGAGGAGTAGGAATGGTATCCTGTTTTTTAAAGAAAGTTTCTCTGTGTCAAGATAGAGGCACCACACTTTTAAGGGCTGTAAACAACATCTATCTTATTTTTTTTTTCTGAGCTTCCATGGTAGAGAATTTAATTTATCCTCTGAGAAAGAAGTTGATGTATATTTAAAGAAAAAGCCTGCTGGAATTGTGCAATATTTCACAATTTATGAACCCCTCATTTAAAAATATACATTTTTCTTTACAACTGGTACCTCAAATAACCTACTTATTAAAAAAAAAAAAAAAAGAGCAAAATGGGTTGTTGCAATACAGGTTGCAGTACAGGGAGCAAAGAATGGAGGATCAGAGGCAGGAGATTAAAAGAGCATTCTGGATAAGCTTCTCATATCATATGAACATGTGCTTAACACCTTCTGCACGTTGTCTTATTACTCTGGATGTTTTATCAACACAGACTATGTGAAAATATTAGGCTCTTTTCTCTGACAGGATGTCTAATGTCATATATTTTCAGAATACAGATATATAATTTAACTCCTTGGACTGAAATTCCATTAACATGTTCAGATACATGGCATGAAAGAATGACCGGGGTGCTCTTTGCGGAGCAGAATTCACATGCTGCCTTACCAGGTGGCACTCAGACTAAGTTTGGGGTGACAGATACAATTGTGCAAATTTGGTAATTACTGAAACTGCTTTGGTACCATAACCACAGAGGGAAAAAAAAATAGACGAGAGGGTGGCTATATTTCAAATTTAAGTTTCACCTAAACATTGTTTTCTATACATGCTTCCTAGACATACAGTCGGAGAAAAATTGACTTGTTTTTTGTTTGTTTATGTACACTTTTCCTAATAGGAGGTGGCCAAGATATTTAGATAGAAATATCCATTTCTCCAATCTCACAGAAAAAGAGAGATTTTCAGATTAACTAATTAATAGATATTTGAGCAGATCTTTCATGTAACAGATGCAAAGAACATGTGAAATACTTCGTTAAAATTAAAAAGAAATGTTTGAAATGTTCATCAAATACAAAACAGCTTTAATATGTCTAAGAGTCAAAATCTGATGAAAAATCATGTTTCATGTGCGAGATGAAACACTTAAATACATTGATATTTTTAAGATTTAGGAACAGATCTTAACTAATATCTTAAAGAAAAATACAGTGCATTTTACCTCCCTGTTGAAAAGGAGCTCTGCATGTGAGAATAAGGAAAAAAAAAAAAAAAGAAGGTTGAGAGTTTACAGTCAGCTACTTTACAGCTCTGGAATATTTATCTATTCTGTTTTTAATTCATTTGACCACCTTCTTACTGTCTGGTCCATTTGGCATACAGTTTTTGTCTGACCTTACTGTCTGGAGATCGTCTCAAAATGACAACTGAAAACACAGCATGATATGCAGCATGTATCTCCTAGCTTACTACCCTTAGAAGAAAACAATAAAACAAATAAATAAATGCTGAAGAAACACCTGGAGACAAGATCCATGCACAATCACTTCTAAAGAAGAAAAGAATAAAATGGTGAAGTTTCGTATGTCTCATTAGAGAACCTTATATTAAAAAATGATATTATGTCACATACATGTACATAACTGACTGTTTCACTTCTTGTTAAATGAACTGCATACCTAAGGATAGGATTCTCCACTGGTAACATGCACAGACCATTAAACTTCCGCAAAGCCAACAAAGCTTTCCAGAAGAAAACAAAACAAAAACAAACAAAAAACCCCACAGTGTATATACACTACAGCTACACTAATATGGGAACCTTTGTTGTGGACATGTTAATGATGGACTGTAATGACTACACTCATATCGATTTATAATCCCCTTCCCTTTTAGGCAAAAAAGCTTCCAGCATTAGTATTATATGAAGGTATATTTTCCACCAGTATAAAGGTAAATAGTTGTTACTTTTGGGGGAAAAAAAAAAATGCCTGTTTTACTGCTAACTATAGTTACCATTTGCTTTGCTTAGGGATGTAAAAAAGTAAATTTCTCCTATACAGCAAGGAAGATGCTGCTGCTACCTGTGAGCTACTTCCTGTAGCACACTCCTTAGAAAAGAGCTGTGTATTTAAACAGGGAACCAAGAGAAAATTACAACTTGTTTAGAAATTGTCAAGACTTGAGTAAGAACAGATTACTGTGTTTTGCTTAGCTTTGCAATTTTAATAGCAAGTCCTGTATCTATTTATAAAGTATCTCACCTTTACATAACTGAACACATTTCTTCTTTTAAGTTGGTTATTTTTTGTTACAGACATGCTGATTATATTAAATAGGCATCTTTTCAGATTGTTAAAAAAAATATTAAACAAGTAAAACTAATGTGGGACATAGCTGTTAGATTTTCTTAAAAAGAAAAATGGATCAAAGAAAAAGAATTTGTTCATACATTGGTATAACACAGCTAGCTGGACACCATTAGAATACAGATTCTATGTGTACACTCATACATCTTAACTGGCCTAGCAGATTCCCAAATTGTTCCTTTATGGCTGTTCAAGAAACAAAATAAATCATTCACAAAGCTTTATCTGAACCGCTAGAGTAGGTTTTCCCTGTCCGTTCTGCTTCCTATTTTGAGTCATTCTCTTTTTTAGGTCTGATCTTTCCAGGCAGAAAGCTCAGAGATATTCATTAAACATGGCACATGTGATTTCTAAAACATCCCTGTAGCTGCTGACGACCATTTTCTATCTGACAACTTCTCACTATCCAAAATTTCCTCAGGAGCATGTTTTCATAATCAGTCCTCACGTAACTATTTAAACTTGCCATCTCACTGTCTGCCACTAAAAAATATGTGTAATTCCAACCCAGACAGTAATACCAGAGTACAGGAAATTGAAAATACAAAGCCACAACCTCCTCTCATACACAGGCAGAAGGCTTCACTGATCACTTCAGGATCCAGCTCTGACTTTCAGTGGTTAATCTGCTATCCCTTACAGGTGAGTGATTCACGAAATATCTCTAAACATGGCATTGTACTCCTGTAAGCACTGCACTGAAGGGATCTGTGCTCCCTGACAAAACTTTCTTCTTTCCTTTTTCTCCATGCTAACTTGTACAACAGGTCATTTTGGTAAACGCAGCTTTCGAAATACACTAAAACACATGTCTGTGAGCGTAACCTTTTCTTTCAACAGAATTTTCCAAAACCTCTATATAGTATAGGCACTTGACAACACTTGAGGAAATGGTGGATTTCTTACTACACTGCCTAAGAGAGCTTTATAAGACTAAGCCTGCCCATTTATACAAATAACTGATAAGGCTTTATCACTAGATATCATACAAAAACAAGGTTTCAAAAAGCAGAAAACCACAACAACTCTTCTGGCAAAGTACGAATTTGGCCAAGATAAAAATTATTCTACAGAAAAGCCCAAGATCACAGACATGTAAGCACTTCTATTCTGATCAATAGTGATACGGTTCACAGAATCACAGCAGAAAGCAGTCAACCAGAGCCAGCTATCGGCCAAAGAAATCTGACCTCCAGGGCTGAGGTGTCAGAGACCCAGTCCTAATCAAATGAAATATTGTTCACACACAAATTAAACGCTGCCGCTCTCAGTGCTGCCTTGTAACTATAGTAGCAGATGAATTAGCAAGCAAACTTCAAAGAATCCTTTACAGAGAAGACATATGTAAATATCAGTGCTTTGATCAACAGTGTCCATCAGCTGTCTTTCTCCCCACACAGATCTACTATTTGTCATAAAAAATATACACAATCAATTATAGAATAGACATCTGCTCTAAATATTGACTATTGAGTTGAAATACACCTGGCAACCTTTTGAAATGTTCATTCCCTCATTCCCTAAAGAGTGCAATACTACTTTAGGTTGAGACACAGTTCATCTTTTACGCTGAAGGAGCTTCATCAGGGAATTAGCCCATGTAAATTTTTAAAATCCCAGATGCTGCTGATAATGTCACTGAAGAGTTAAAACATCATGCCATTGGTTACTTTGCTCGTATCAGAACCCATCTCTTAACGGTTTTTTTTAATAAAAGGTCTTTGCATATTGACAACTTGTCCTAATCAGAAAACAAAACAAGAAAACATGACTTGTACGTTGAAAAAACATTTTATGTTTTAGACCCTGCTAACTCTGCAGCCTTTGACCTCTCTGGGCCTCATTCTCGTGATGCTACAGGGAGTCCAACCAGACACAAAAGTTCTAGTAGATACAAGAGTGCATATTCCACATCATCATGCAGTGTGGCACTCAGCGAAGGGGATATGGCCTCTTCTGTCAGCCATTCTTTCAGAGACATTTTACCCAGAGAAGAGAGCCTTGAGCTCTGCAGGAATAGAAAGCACAGGCTTACTGTTCAACACAAGACAGTGCATAAAACATAACCTAGCCCTTATGTCCACTAGGTACAGCACACCGCTATCAGGAGGCAGTAAATTAGATTCAAAAGCAATGTTAATTCGGGTAGAATTTGGTCATAAACAATGTCATATTCTACCGTTCCACCTTCAGGATGAAGTCTCATGCCACCACTGAGGCATATAGTAAGAGAGAAGCTACTGTCTGATTGCTTAGCAAGATCCCAAGAGAACTGTCTTCCCAGAGGAAGAGGGTTCCTCAGTGGAATTTCTCACATAGCGCAGCAACCCATTAACAACCTGTCCAGTATGAGGATCATATATATACCTTGGGAGCCTGATCTGATACTGTCTATATCACAGCGTAGTGATCCGTATCTGGATAAAATGAGCATAAAATGCTGTTATCTTCTAGTTCAGTCACATTTTTACACTTACTTTACACCACAGTAAACGATTACACACACTGCAAAGCAGTGAAAGTCAAGTTTGAAAGGCGTTACTTTTTACCTGTTCTTTGCAAATTCTCAGTAGCACAAAAGCACAAAAATATCGCCAGCAGCCTCCAATACAAGCAACTTTTTTCCCATTTGAGAATTTCAAAGACTTTTATAAACAGACAATCAATTCCCACCAAACCTGAACGAAATAATAATTAAAAAAAAAAACAACACAACATGTTACATGGGCAAGCAAATCAAGCCACAAAGATTGTTACCTAAGGTCAAGGACAAGTTAATTGAAGAAACTGATATGTCTTCCAGGAGACATAATTCTCAATCCTTTGCCTTAACCCTTAAGCCACACCAACCCTTTGTAATGGCATTATCAGTAAAGCCCTTCATTTCGTTTTCTATGTATTGCAGTTCCTCCATCTCCCACTGTCGTTTTCCCCAGGCTCTAGAAAAGAGACATTAATCTAATCCTTCTTGAGTGTCTATTTTTTGGGCATACTGATGCTTCGTATAGATGTGGTTTTGCAACTCTTTGCTTTTCCTGCCACTAGGTAAAGCTGAAGGTGTCTTTATGTTGAAAAAAAGAATAAACATGAAATCAGAAAGAAATAAGAAAAAGAAAAAAGGCAAGATAAGCAACAGTGAGCAGTTTCACAGTTCTCCACAACAGATGAAGCTGCAGATTGACAAATCGGACTTGTTTATATTCTGTCATAAGCTAACAAAAAGACAGTACAACTTTTAGTGATCATTCCTGTTTTCAAAATATTGCATTAAAGCAAGATGTGTCCTTTGATTGATTTTTTTGGCCAACAATTAGGTACTTCTTCCCTTTTTTATATGCTGACCAGAGTCGAGAGCTCGTGAAACTTTCTTGGGGCACGTGAATTCCATGGAGAGTACAAATGCTAGTAATGATAACATCAGTGCTTTAAATGAGATGGGGCAATTCATCTAAAACAGCGGCCAGTCAAACCATATTCTCCTCAAAGAAACCAGCAGAAATCCCCCAATCCTTTTCAGAGAAAAGGCCATCTTTCAGTGTGATTGCATTTAGTTGCATGTGAATTAAGAACTTCCCAATATATAATTACCCTTCTGGTAAGTGCCTTCCAAGAAGGTACTTCTTTTCAAATACCATTAATTATTAGGGCAAAATGTATAATCATATCACAATTTATATAATTTTACCATAAGAGTCCTCTCTAACAACATTGTATATATGCCTACAAGTAATTTTAAAAGGGTAATTCCAGCATTCAAGCAGTAAATGCAGACTAAGACAGGCTTAAGTATTTTCTATATGTCTCACAGGAACTCATCTTAGTATTTCCCTCCCTAAATGATTTTAGCAGACAACTGTTTTTCTTTCCTCAAATACATTTTCTTGCAGTAAACTAGCACTTGTTTATCTGAACCATTACATGTCCATAATGAAGACTTGTGATTATCTGTGTCCTTTATGTCACCCTCTTTTTCTTTCTTCCACCAACCTGACAGTATCAGGAAACTTCCAGCATAACAATTACAGCACTTAGCATCAAAAGCATGTTGCTACAATCCTACTATTTTCTTCAGATAGAGTGAATATTTACAAGTCAACACTTTTCAAGACAGAAAGCTGAACTGGATTTCAACATAGTGTGAAAAACTGCCACGTTACAATGCGTGTGCAATCAACCATTCAGAGACTTAAACTAGAAGTAGTCTTTTTATGCAAACAATAATATCTGATATGCAAATAAATACAAACAAAGCAAAACACAGAACACTCAAATAGTATCAGCTGCTGCTGGCAGTCAAATTGTTTCATATAATCACCTAAAAGCAAACAAAAAACTTTTAAAGCATGATTGTCTTATATACACCCAATGGGATCACATATACAACAGGAATACATTTAAAACCCAAATGCTTATAATCATATCTTAAACAAGCAGTAACCTCTTACATGTAAATATTCTAGTTAATCTGGCTATCTTGCAAGTGAGCCATTACCACCAGCACAGCTACGCACTTACATAAGGGTTACAGAATTTAATTGCATAAACCTATTTACAAAAGCAGAGTAACCTAATGCACTGAAGAGTACAGTTTAAGCAGAGGACAAATGCAAAGGACAGACAAATGATGGTAGCTGCAATTTCTAGAACATTATTAGCCTCCATCTACTTCTCCCCTACATTCCTCATTCTAAAATAAAGAAGAAAAATGCATGTAGTTTTGAGAACAGCCAGGAGCCGGTACTGCAGGAGAAACTCTGCAAACCCTTTTGTTTTATACTTCTTGCAGCAGCTATACTGAATCTGCATTACAATGCTTTGCCTCTGGGCAGCAGCAATACCATAGTATACTACATTAACCATAAATGTTTAATCACTGCCTATGATCTCAGCACAGTCCACCAGTTTCATTTTGTGAACATGGTCCAAGCTGTGCAGAAATATCCTAAATCAAGGTTTAACAGCATCAGTTAGAAATTACTCAGGCTGTGAATCCTCTTATCTCCTCTCATTCATACTACCCAGCTCTGAAGGCAGACTGCCGTTCTAGTGCAACTGTTAAACCTAAAGATACACCCCATAATGCAGAGCACGTAGACAAGCAAATTAACTCGCAGTCACATTAATGTTATCTAGACCTTAGTGATATCCACACTCCTACAAGCTACAAAACCAGCTGTCTGTTCTCTGTGAAGCTGAAAAATCAGAGCAGGACCTAGAAAACGTGAGAAAAGGAGACTGATCAAGTTCATTTCAATAATGCTGTTTTGCATAAAATTAGTATTTTGGTAAGAAACTCAAGAAGAAATTTCATTCTTTGCTAGAAGAAGAAATCAGAAAAAAAAACAAAGCAGGATATAATAGGAAGGTCTATTATATGGTATATTATACTGCATTATCATGACCCCGGGTACAAAAACTCTAAAGATGTAGCAAACTGACATTTAACATCCTTTAGGCTAATTATGAGCAATGGCTCTAGTAATCCTGAGTGAACTCTTCACCTTCATAATTGACAGAAATGCACTGGTGTAACCTGACTTCAGTCATAGAACCAGAGAATTATTAAGGTTGGAAAAGTCCACTAAGATCATCTAGTCCAACCATCAACCATGCCCACTAAACCATTTCTCTCAGTGCCACATCTACTCTTTTCTTGAAAACCTCCAGGGACAGAGACTCCACCACCTCCCTGGTCAGCCTGTTCCAATATTGGCGTTTCTGAGAATAAATTTTTCCTAATATCCAACCTGAACCTCCCCTGGCAAAACGTAAAGCTATTACCTCTTGTCCTACCACTGTTATCTGGAAAAAGAGGCCGACTCCCAACTCACCACAACCTCCTTTCAGGTAGTTGTAGAGAGTGATAAGGTCTCCCCTGAGCCTCCTCTTCTCCATACTGAACAATCCCAGCTCCCTCAGCCACTCCTCATAAGGCCTGTGCTCCAGACCCCTCACCAGCTTCACTGCCCTTCTCTAAACACGCTCCAGGGCCTCAATGTCTTTCTTGTAGTGAAGGGCTCAAAGCTGAACACAGTACTTGGGGTGCAGCCTCACCAGTGCCAAGTACAGGGAACAATCACATCCCTAGTCTTGCTGACAGCACTATTTCTGATACAAGCCAGGATGCCACTGGCCTTCTTGGCCACCTGGGCACACTGCTGGCTCGTGTTCAGCTGAGGGTCAACAAACATCCCCAGATCCATTTCCTCCTCACAGTCTTCTGGACAGTTTGCCCCAAGCCTGTAGTGTTGCCTGGAGTTGTTGTGATCAAAGTGCCAGACCCCGCACTTAATCTTGAAGCTCATACAATTGGTCTAAGGCCAGCGATCCAGCCTGTCCAGATCCCTCTGAAGGGAGGGATTTACCCTCAGGCAGATTGACACTTCTTCCCAACTTGGTGTCATCTGTAAAATCACTGAGAGTGTGCTCAATCCCCTCTTACAGGTCATCAATAAAGCTATTGAACAAGACTGGCCCCAACACACATCCCTGAGAAACAACACTCATGACCTGTCACCAGCTGGATTTAATTCCATTCACCACCACTTTCTGGGCCCAGCCATCCAACCAGTTTTTTATCCAGTGAAGGGTATACCTGTCCAAGCCATGAACTGCCAGCTTCTGCAGGGCAGTACTGTGGGAGACAGAGTGAAAGGTTTTACTAATGTCTAGGTAGACTACCTACACTGCCTTTCCTTCATCCACCAGGCAGGTCATCTAGTGGTCATAGAAGGAGATGAAGTTGGTCAGGCAGAACCAGCCTTTCATGAACCCATGCTGACTAGGCCTGATTCCCTGGTTGTCTCTTACATGTTATGTGATCATGCTCAAGATAATCTGTTCCATGACCTTTCATGATACCATGGTCAGGCTGACAGACCTGTAGTCCCCTGGATGTGAATTAGTATCTCCAGTATTGTGGTTCAATGACTTCTGATTGATATCAGTAACAGCTTGCCCTGTATTAGTGTACTGGTGATGGCCTCCTATAGTTACCCTTTTAAACAAATCTAAGTTAAGACCATGGAACAACAGAAATTGTAAACTCCAGTGAATAACCTAAAAGAGATGTACTGACATCTAGCAAGCATACAGGACATTAATATGAGGATAATTTTGTGACTTAAATAATGAAGTCTGTTCCTGTGAAATATGTGTCAGGTACTAAAATGTGTCTGTATTTTAGTTAACTACATATGTAAATAAATAATTATTTCTGCAAGCAGAAACCACATGTGTTTTATGAACTTCTTTTAGTAGTCATTTAGTTGTTTTACCTGAGTTTGGAGGATATACCACTGAACAACTATTCCACAATATTTAGAAGACTAATGCATCATAAATCTCCACTGAAGTTAAAATGTACTTTTCACAACTCTCTACTTAAATGAAGGGCCTATATTATTCCCCCAAACATGTACCAGCAATAGTCATGCTTGGCCACTCTCAGGCAGACAACTGCTCTTTTCTAAAGAACATTTTATGATCTTTTGGCTATATATTTTTCCCACTCTAACAAAATGGATTTGTAGGATGTTGCCCTGGAAGGGAACAAAAGGATCCACTTTCTAAACCAGTCTGAGTAAGCCACCTAGATATCCCATGGGTAGAATTACTATCTTTAAATAAAGATTTCTCTTGTACTCTGTAGGCCCTGTATTGGTCTACTTCATTTTTATCCATCCTGCCACAAAACAGTTTGGAGATTTGTACATTTCCTTTTGCCTTATGCTTCAATAATGTGCATTTTCCCTTCAAAATTACACAAAATTGTTTAGATACTGACCTTCTCACATCTCTTTCATTTTCAAAGAACAACAACAAAAAAAAAGACCTTTGGGGAACCAGAAGAAAATCCTACAATGTTTGACAGTTTTCAAACATTATCTGTCTTATAGCACAGGTCAAGCTTTTAACTTATTTTTGTTCCCTGCTCACTGTAATACGGCAATAAGACTGGGGCTCAGAACCCAGCTGCAAAAACACAGGATGTGTTTTAGAAACCCACTCTTCCCACTGGTTCCCTCCACTGAAAGCAAGGGGCACGCCTATTTTGATATTGTTGTTGTGAAGTGCTCATTAAATTATTGCTCATAGCAGGGGGCAAGGATCCTTTTGACTAAATCTGTTAGCCAGACTCCTGCAGTGACTCTCCTCTGGATTCCCCAGCAGGCGACTCTTTGAAGTGCTTATAATAAATGGAATACAACTGGGAGAAATCAGAAAGGGCAATGTTGACAACTGTCATAGCAGGTTACAGCTTGAATGGCAACTGAGCAGAAGGTCTCTCTCTCTGTCTCTCTCATACCTCAGATCTCCTTAGCATCATTTCTGGTAGGCATCCAACCTCCATTAGTAAGAGTTTCTGGAAAATTGCATTTCTTCCTAAATTCTCTCTCTCTGCTGTAAATGTAATGCACTGTTCCAGGCCATCAGGTCCTCAGGATGAAATAGTTTTGCAACTGTAGTAGCATATCCACTATGATAGGCAAAGTTCCAAGATATAATTGGTGATACATAATAGAAATTACAAGCAATATTAATGGAGGATATAATTCAAGGAAAGACCCGTTTTCATTCCAGAAGCATTTTCAGGCCATTAGATAAAGGGCAAAAAAGTTAATGCTACTAAATATGGTATAATTTCTGATCATTTGTTTTTATCTGTTGAACACTATATATTTATGCTACACCACAAATTGCCTCATCGGTTATCTCATTTCATCAGCATCAGAATCTTCAAAATACAGAATAACTTTAAAATACCTACTCAAAGCTGATAGCTTTGCATACTACTTAATAAATGATGAAAGCATACATGTTTTTGAAATAAAACTTTTTTACATAGTAAATTATACACACATACTACTTTAGTTGGTAATAATAACTGTAAATTCCCTTGAAGCCAAGGGAACTATATGCCACAGAATCACAGAACTGTAGGAAAGGACCTCTGGAGATCATCTAGTCAAAACTCTCTGCTAAAGCAGTTTCCCTAGAGTAGGTTGCACAGGAAAGCATCCAGGCAGATTTTGAGTATCTCCAGAGAAGGAGACACAACAACCTCTCCAGGCAACTTGTTCCAGTGCCCCGTCACTCCCAAAGCAAAGAAGGTTTTCTTCATGTCCACATGGAACTTAATATGTTTCAGTTTGCAGATATGGCTCCTTGTTCTGTCACTGGGCACTGCTGAAAAGAGATTGGCCCCATTCACTTGACCTCTGCCCATCAGATACTTTTAAGCATTGATCAGATCTCCCCTCAGTCTTCTCTTCTTCAAGTTGAACAGTCCTAGGTCTCTCAGCCTTTGCTCATAAGAGAGATGCTCCAGGTCCCTAATAATCTTTGTGGCCCTCTACTGGACTCTCTCCAGTGGTTCCCTGTCTTTCTTCAACTGGGGATCCCAGAACTGGACACAGTACTCCAAATGTGGCTTCACCAGTGCAGAGCAGAGGGGGAGGAGAACCTCCCTCAACCTTCTGTCCATGCTCTTTTTAACGCAATCCAGGATACCACTGGTCTTGTCCACAAGGGCACACTGCCGGCTCATGGTCAACTTGTTGTCCACAAGGACCCCTAGGTGCCTCTCTGCAGAATTCCTTTCCAAAAAGTCATCCCCTAAGCTGTACTGATGCATGTGGTTATTCTTCTTGCTGACTGGCAGCACAACCTTCTGGTGTGTCAGCCACTCCTTCCAGCTTCATATCATCAACAAACTTGCCGAGGGTACATTCTATCCCTTCATCACTGAAGATGTTGAACAGGACAGGACCCATTACTGACCCCTGGGGAACACTTCTAGCTACATGCCTACAACTAGCCTGTGCCACTGATCACAGCCCTCTGAGCTCTGCAACTCAACCAGTTCTCAATCTTCCTCACTGTCCAGTTCCCACAGTTCCTAAGCTTACCCATGAGGATGTTATGGGAGACAGTGTCAAAAGCCTTGCTAAAGTCAAAGTAAACAACATCCACTTCTCTCCTCTCATCTACCCAGCAGATCAAGCGTGATTTCCCATTAGTGAATCCATGTTGACTACTCCTGATCATGTTCCAAGTGTTCCAATCAATATTAATGTTTTCAGCTCTTGTTAATACTTTCTTTGCATACCAGTCTGTAAGATGAGGTCATAAAGCCCCAAGAAAACGTTAGGGTACCTAACAAAAGCTGTTTGAAAGCTAAACATAAGAATCAGGGAAAACAACAAACAAAAGTGAAAAAGAAGGCAAAACCAGATTTCACACACACACACACACACACACACACACACACACAAATGTAGTCTAGTAAAGCAAAAGGCAGAAGCTGAATGATTTGGAGATTTCACTGTTTTGAATCAGTCTAGCATTACAGCAGAGGTTGATGCAAGACAATTTAATAGACTTTTACAAATTCTATTTTCAATAATTCTTCAAAAAATGTCCACTAACGTGGTGGGAATTAAAGTACCCCTAACTGAAGGATGCTAAAATAAAAGCTAACAGTGAAGTCATTGTGTTCTTATTTTGAATGATAATTTGGTGCATGTGTGAGAGAAGTCTGAGGTGTAACCAGGACTTCCTACAGAGAGAAGAGGAACAGGCAGCATGGTATGAGCCCCAAAGCACCACTTTCAAGTTCTGTATTTCAAAAATAAGTCTACAGTTATGCAAGCTAGAGAGGACACAGGGGCAGGAACATTAATTAATCCTCCAAATAAGAACTTCAAGTTTTCACCTTTAAAAAACTTTCTGAAATCTATCATTTATAAATTCACTGGATATAAGAATAAAATTGACCAGTAAAAAAAAATACAGAGTAGTGGTGAATGCAGAGCACTGCAAAACTGTAAGAGACTGTGCCAAATTTGAAGACAAATTACAGTTTCAATAGTCTCCATGAGATTGAATAATGAGAAACTATCTGGAGATTCAAATTCCACCCAACATACACAAACACAGAGAAGCTGATCTTCTTGGCCACTGAGGAACTGGTTTGAAACAAGATGTCACATATTCCTTGAAATCACTCCCTCCTAATACAACACTGAGTTAATGTCACTGGCCTTGAAGTTAGCTTTCATACCATTGTTTAATTGCAAATTCCAAGTTAACCTAACTTTTCCTATCATGCTCCTGTCCATCAAACCAGCATGATAGCTATTTTAAGGTTGGCACTGTGTGGGAGATCACTGATGTTGAAAAAATCACATCACTGAAATATTTGACTAATTAGTTCTCAAAACAGATTGAAACTTAACACAAAACAAAAAGTACAACTATACAGTTATAAAACAATGTCATTTCTAATCTTGGCTAGGAACCAGGGATACTATAACTTGTAAGCTTGTATAGCTTCTCGGTAAGCATGAATACCTCTCTCCTCCATGCCGCTACTTCATTTTCCAATCACCCATACTAACCTATGCACTTGGCTGCCCAAGATGTGGAGGCACATTCCACAATTTCCCATTTGCTTTTGACTTAATGCTGTGCTATTTCAAACATTGCCAAAGATAAAAGTCTCAGTACTCAAATACATATAAGTTTCTAAAAAAAGAGAGATCTTGAAAGTCAAAAGGACTCTGGATTTGGCTGTAGGTGATACTGGACTCATATAAAATGATCTTTCCTGAATCTGAGTCTACATAATTGCCTTCAGCTTTCCTTAAAATGACAAAAGCGTACTATTTCTCTACCTACACAACAACAAAATCCGTAAACATCAGGCTTAGATGACTTACCCCAGCAAGACACTAGTCAGGCTAGACTTAGACCATCAAAACTTTTTTAGTATGTGGTCATGCAAGGCTGTATAGACGAACAGTAGGCTATGAAATCTGTTGGCCAGATTGATATTTATTTTCTAAAAGCTCCTTAATATTCTCATTTCATTCCAGAATGTTCACACGAAGAAAACAAGGTATTCCTTCTAATTTTACTCACCATAAAAAGTAACATTATCCTAAGTCTTGATTCCAAATCTTACAGTTCAGATGACTCTAGTCCTTCATGTTTTGTTTTGTTCCACAGTAAAATAATAACAAGCACCACATATTTTAATAACAACTCTTAAAATGTCATCATATAAAAGGTAGATTCCCCAAATTCAAAACTTCAGTGATTCTTTTTACATTAAAAATGTTTACTACTGAAGTATAACCTAAAATCAGTTACTGGCAAAAACTTATCTGAAGAATCATGTTGTGAATTATGATTTCTCCTTGAAATTTGCATAAAGGAAATTAAAATCAGCTATATAAATAGCAACAATTGCTTATAAAAGACTCATGTGATTATTTGTTTTCTTATACTGTAAGCTTTTTGCATTGCAAATGTATAGACATATCCCCTTTAGTAGCAACTTCAATGGCCTATCATGCCAGCACCCAACAGAAGTGCTAGATTAACGGATTGTATAAGTACTCAATCTATTAAAAAAAGCCTTAAAAAAATCTCACGTGGCAATTTAAATTCAGCTGGCTGAAACATTAAAAATAACTGAAATTTGTATGGGTAGAAGTGGAAAATTTGAAGATGTACATGGTAACAGACAGTAGGAGAGAGAGACTGAAAAAAGGAAAAGAGAGAGTGAGAGAGGAAAAAGAGTAAGGTTACTTTTACTACAGGAATGATTTGGAAGGCTATAACACGCATGAAAATCAAAATAGTTGGTCTAATGCAAGCTGAGAATCGATCTTCTGTAACAAACAACAGAAATTTTGAGAAGCTGGCATTTACACGATTAAAACTCACCAAAATTTCAAGGCAATAAATATAGCTCTACTTTTCAAAACTTTGTTGAACTTCAGCAAATCTTCATATATAAATATGTATCTGTCTCATCCCACCTAGCAGGTTGTAAGGAAGATAAATTTTGGAATCCCATCAAATAGGGCACTCCTTGCTCTCCAGTGGTCACCAGAGCAACAGAGTCAAACCATGACTTGGGAACAATATAAGACAATTTATTGAGCTTTCTAACAACAACTAATCAACTGCTTTGAGGCAAAATTAGGCAACTTTACAACAACAATTAGTAAGCATCATGGATAAGGGTACTTGGCTTAGGTGTTATTTCCTTTAAGGCAAATTTAGGACACAGCTACTAAAAGAAAAGTAAAAGACGGCCAAGAGGAAAGGAGAGAGATTTATAAGTAGATATATTATACCACTCTTGGATCCAGCATTGTCTTGAGTCTGACGTCTTGATCTGTGGGTGGTAAGTCAACCAAGGGAAAACTGTGTTCACTGTTATATAGTCTAGTTGATCCCAGACCACCCTCAGCTGGCTCTCCACTTGAGTCTAGACAATTCAAGAGTTTTGACAAGGATCTTTTGTGGTTGTGCATGCCCTCCTCCCTTTTCTGACGTTAATCAACCACGAGTGGCCATGAGAGGAATTGAAGATAAAAAGTCCATCACTCTACCTCAGCAGAGTGAGGTTCCGGAGATCTTACAGCTTCCAATCATGAAAGGCTAATTGTTTAAGTCAACAAGTTCCTTGTAGTGTCCTTAAGACTCCATTCTGTCTACTTGTTTGAGTCAAAAAGTTCTTTGTAAGGCTCGGACTGCACCAAAAAGTATTTCACTGTCTTTAACTCAGTACTAAAATGATCTATGCAAACCAGTTTGTTGTTGGATTTGCTCCCCTTTCTAATGAAGATGTTTGTGTGATCAGTTCAACAAGGGGAAGTGCAAAGTCCTGCACCTGGGGAGGAATAACTCCAGGCACCAGGATATGTTCAAGCCACTCAGATGAAAAGCAGCCTGGCAGAAAAGAATCTGGAGGTCCTGAGGACAAGATGAGCATGAGACAGAATGTAACCTTGCTGCCTTTTCATTAGGCATAGTATTGCCAGCAGATCAAGGAAGGTGATTCGTCTCCTCCACTGAGCACTGGTGAGGCCTCACCTGGAGTACTGTTTCCAGTTCTGAGTTCCCCAATTCAAGAGAGACATGGACATAGAACCATAGAATCATAGAATTGCTCAGGTTGGAAAGGACCTTCAAGATTGTCAAGTCCAACCGCAACCTAACCATACTGCTCTAACAACCCACCGCTAAATCATGTGCCCGAGCACCACATCCAAACGGTTTTTAAACACATTCAGGGAAGGTGACTCAATCACCTCCCTGGGGAGCCTGTTCCAGTGCTTAACAACCCTTTCTGTAAAGAAGTTTTTCCTGATATCCAACCTAAACTTCCTCTGGTGTAACTTGAGGCCATTTCCCCTTGTCCTGTCACCTGGCACCACTGAGAAGAGACCAACCCCGCTCTCACTGCAATCACCTTTCAGGTATTTGAAGAGAGCAATGAGGTCTCCCCTCAGTCTCCTCTTCCCCACACTAAACAGCCCCAGTTCCTTTAGTTGCTCCTCGTAGGGCATATTCTCCAAGCCCTTCACCAGCCTTGTTGCCCTTCTTTGGACCTGCTCCAGCACCTCCATGTCCTTTCTGTACTGGGGCACCCAAAACTGAACACAGTACTCAAGGTGAGGCCTCACCAATGCTGAGTACAGGGGCAGGATTACTTTCCTAGTCCTTCTCACCACACCATTCCTGATCCAAGCCAGGATGCCACTGGCCTTCTTGGCCACCTGGGCACACTGCTGGCTCATATTCAGCTGACTGTCCATCAGCACACCAAGATCCCTTTCTGCTAGGCAGCTTTCCAGCCACTTCTCCCCAATCCTGTAGGGTTGCCTGGGGTTGTTGTAACAAAAGTGCAGGACCTGACACTTGGCCCTGTTGAAACTCATATGGTTTACGTTGGCCCATATTGGAGAGAGTCCAACACAGGGCCACTAAGATGATGAAGAGACTAGAGTACCTCTCCTGTGAGTAAAGGCAGAGAGAGCTGGGACTGTTCAGCCTGCAGGAGGCTCAGGGGGGGATCTTATTGTTGTGAAGGAAGGTTGCAAAGAGGACAGAGCCAGACTCTTTTTAGTGGTGATCAGCGCCAGGACAAGAGGTGATGGGTACAAACGTAAACACAGGAGGTTCCATCTGAACATCAAGAAGCACTTAATGTGAGGGTGACTGGCACAGGTCTTCCATAGAGGTGGTGGAGTCTCTCCACTTGCAGATATTCAAAAGCTGCCTAGACATGGACCTACACAAAGTTCTAGATGGCCCTTCTAGGTAGATGATCTCCAGATGCCTTGTTCCATCAAGTACTCTGTGATTCTGTAATTTGATATACCAACAGGTAGCTAGATACTTATTATATTTTGAATTTTGATTTAGTATGAAATTTCCAGCTTGCAAACGCTATCTGTACATATATGATCTCCATTGTTTTTCTGAAGTTATCTTTTTATTGAAGATTTTACCTAATTTTAGTATTTATCCAGTTCCTTCAGCACCATCTTGAATTATATCAGGGAGATAATGCTTATTTTAAACTATCAGTAGCATTAATGATCATTATTGTAGTCACTGCAGTAATGATGTTGACCACTGAGCATACAGAATAGGTGCTTATCATAGAAGATTATCAAGCTCCAAATCTGCAGCAAGAGTTAGTAATTGAAACACATGCTATTAACAAATAGGATGAAAGATCTTTGAAAGTTTAACTCTTATTTTTATTTATATTTATTTATAACCAATTGTTTTAGGTTATCAGATGAATATCCAGAAATTATATAATATCCTAAATTCTGTTTTTGGTTTATTCAATATTTAAAGAACTTGACAGCTTTCTGTGTCAGAAAGAAAATGTTTATTTGCCCACTATGCTGGAAGCTGAATTGTTTTTTTGTACCTTAATAAGTAACAACACTGCATTCTTATTGTAGAAGTTAGATGACTTGGTACAAAATTGCAATTTAAAAATATCTTTCCAGATGCTATCAGACCCTGGAAGTGACCAAATTACGTAACCGTGGCAGAACATTTATTATAGACATCTGTTGTTTCTCCCAGCTCTTATCCCAACATTTGATTATTTATAGACTTGCTAAGTTTGGGGCAACATAGTAAAATGCTGCTTTTCTCTTACTCTTTACTAAAATGACTGAATACTCATCTAAGTAAGAACATGCCCTGAGACTGACATACAATGCATTATTTTATACCAAGTCCTGTCAAGACAAACTTGAGTTTAAGGATAATCCTACTGTTCTAAAACGTACAAAATCACTGATGATTAGATGTTAGATGCTTATTTTCTTTGCCACACTTTAGAGAATGAACCATACACTGGATGAAACAGCACATGAGTTTCATAGTAAGAGAGCTACAAGAATAGTCTAAGCTAGAATTTGAATGCAAAGTATTAAAAATGTATATGTTGCTCTATATAATACAAATACACATTCATCTTAGTCGGCTCTATCCTTTTATATGTAAAACCGAGCTGATCAGTGAGATACAAATGGAAAAGTATGTTTGAATTTGGAAAAGAAAAAATAATAAGCAAGTAGGATTTGTCCTCATATTGATGAAAGAAAAAAAATTCCTTATGTAAAAAAAGAATAATCTTTATTCTTCCTACTTGTATTACACTTTAAAGACTATATTTCTCTTCAGATTTTGCAACAGTTAAAAAGAGGGACTAACTCTTATTTTTAAGATTCTCATTTGACTAAATTAGAGGATTATCTGAAGAAAAAGAAAAAGATACAGCTTCAATAGAAACATGCTTAAAAAACCTTTCTCTCATAAATCTTAATCGCGAAATATATAAAATAGAAAAAAAAAAGCAGGAACCATTTTTACTTTGTAGATGCGAAATTAATTACAGAGATAAGTGAGTTACGATGGGTTATTCAAAATCTTTAAAGACGTTAGAGACTGAACTCCACATCTCAGGACAGTGCTTTATCATCATATCCTTTTTATGAGTTGTGGCACGTCAGATCTGTTACACTATTAAAAATTCACATACTAACAAGCCTTCTTTAAATACACAACCTGTTCTATTGGAAAGCAAAACAGAACAAAATAAAACAAAAAGTAAATACTAGGAAAAGGAAGAATTTTCTGTCTAAAGCATGAATGTAATCTTTCTTTTCTTCAGAGGATGCTATCAAAACAATTTGAACCACAGAACCAGACATGGACATTCTTACAACTGAAGTACTATTCAAGAAATCCTACTTGCTTATTCAAAATACTGTATGTGAGCTCTTACAGAGCTTATGGGATGTATTTTAAACACACAGATAGAATCCCAGGGATTAAATACAAAACTTAACTGGAATTTGTGATAGATACAGAAAGGAGACACAATGCAGGGCATCAGCATATCTATTCATAAGACCTAACTGATAGCAAGGCTTCCTTGTCACTGAAATATAAGGGAGATGGAAGCATATTCAACTCCTTAACATATTAGAAAGATGAAGATCTCTTACTGATCCCCATTACTGGACACAGATTCCTTTGGTTCCTTTGGCTGGGACAAGCTTCCTGCTTTCAGCACTACTTTGCATTTCATCTCAGTTTCAGAATGGATAACAAAATACTGTGCTAAAACAAGGACACAATGTCTGCAATGACTTTCTGTATGTATACACTCCCTAAGCCCACCAGTTGCGTAGCGGCAGGATTTGCTTCCAGGCAGATCAAGAGCTAAAGTATTAGTTGTGTTCTGAGATCCCTGTCAATTGGGTTCAAATCTATAGGTCAAGGAAAAGTAATTTTGGCTGCTCAGAAGCAACTTAAGGGAGTGTGAGGAAAATACATCTAGCAGCCTATAGCAAGAAAATCCCAGTGAAGTATTTTAGTTCACCTACGGTTAAGTTGTCTTTCAAGTGAAAATTTTTTTAAAACAAACAAGCCCCAACATAAACATGCCACACATAGCTAAAATTGGACTTGGGTTCAGTGTACAGAAATAACTTCACCCTACATTTCTGCCGTTTTTCTATTGGCATGATTCCTTGCCATGTGGTAACAGATGTTTGGTGCAGGCACTCTTGGGTAGATTCCATCTTTTGAATAGAGTTTCTGCACCCATTTTCAATTACAGGAATTCGGCATATGACAATGCGAATATAATTAATAAATTACTAAGTTACAGTAAGAAAGGGTCCACTTATTAACAAATAATGCAAAACTTGAAGAACAAACTAGAGCTTAATTCTTTAATGTGGAATCATGCTACTTTATCTCCAAATTATATTCCCTTCTGATGAATTCAATTCTGAGACTCTCAGAATTAAGATACGTATATTTAATACACTGTTCTGTCTTTTAGACAACAACTTTCTTCTGCCTTAATTATGTTTTCCTGAAACAGCAAAATAAATAACACAAACCAGAGCAAGTCTAAGTCTTCTTTAGCCCACAGATTAAGAGTTCAAAATCCAGGGGAAAAAAAAATAGTTTTGCATAATGATCTAATGCAACAGGAACTACAAACTATCTTCACAAAGATTCAGTGTATATACATATATAGGAAATAAAAATTATAATAATAATAAAGTGAATACAAAAAATATCTTGAATACTCTCAAAGGATACTAGACTAAATTAAAATAAAGCTTTAGGGGAAAAAAAAAAAACAACAACTATTTGTTTATCCATCTCAGGTCATTTTAAAATAAACCTGTCCCTGATATGAAGAGGAATGCTTTCATTGGTATGGTAGTACAGGTAATGAGTAAAGCATTGTAAATGAGTAGAAAATACTCTCAGGAATAAAATTCCAGAGAGAAGACAGGTAGGAGAGAGCTTTGCATCACAAGAATTGGAACATGTTTGTTTTGATGGAGAATGGTGCTGTAGGGAAAAACAAAACCCTGCACAGATCTCAGCGTTCTTTAAGGTGAAAATCCCCAGGAGGCATATTACCTCTGTGGTGTAAACTATACCAGAGTTGCTAACTGTCACATTTTTACATAATAGCATATCCATTATATTAGTCCATTACAGACTGCTCCATCTAGCAGGTGCTGAGTAAGCACTCAGCAAGGAGCTCCCACTGGGCTGCTCTTGGCAGCATGGCTAGTAAAAGCAAAGCTAGCTCACTTCAAACTGATTGAGGATGTCTGCTTAAGCTGCAGTATCACCAAGGAAGAGGCCCACCATAGTACATAGTCGCTAGACAAGCATCAGTCAAATGGACACACCTGAGATCTGATCTGGTTACCAAAAAAAAAAGGAATAAATAACCCATTGGCTAGATAGGGACAGTCACAGCAGTCTTATTTCCCAGGTAATCCCAAAGCCACATATTTTGTCATGAACATATTCCACCAATTACCTGTGTGGAAGCTGCTAAGAAATGGAAAATGTATAGTTGAAAATCCTACATTGAATTTCCATTAGTATTTGAAGCATCCTCTGCTTCCTCCCACTCTCACCTGCTCCTGTGAAAGGCACTGAAAAGAACAGGAGCGGAGGACTACAGTCCTCTCACCGAAAGAGTGAATGATAGATTCTTCAAGTTACATAGCATGAACTTATCTGACCATAAGCAGTTTCTTTTATCAGTTCAGATTTGACGAGAAGATTATTCTCTGCTTATCTGAAGGAGCATGTACTTCAAAGGCCCTGCCCGCCTACCTAGCACTGTAAAAATGAATGAAATTTCATTGAAGCCAATAAACATCCCACTTAGCAGAAACTTCAGTTTCTACCACCTTCCTGGAACATATTCATCTTAAGATGCCAAAGTGTGGAGAACCCAGTCCCACCACTGACTCAGTGAGGGATGACAGACAGTGTCAGGACACATGCTGTAACAGATGGCTTCTGACTGCTTAAAAGAAAAAAAAATCAAGTAGGCACTTTGATAGCTGTTTATCTTCTTTTCTTAGGTTGCATGGATGTAAGAGCATCAGAAGAATGTGGAAAGATGTCATCAGTGCTTCAATACCAAGAAGGGGGAAACCAGAATATACAACTTTTTGGTATACTCATCAGTTTGAATGAAATGCTGCACATTATTTATGAGACATGTGAGAAACAATCCATTGTACAGAACAATGATAGCCAATCCTAGATATAAATTCTCTGCTGGTCGATAACCACTATACCCATTCCCTTAGCCATGAAAATGACCTGACAGAGCCATAAATTCACACATTGTCCATTTTTCACAGACAAGCTCCCCCACAGACAGTCTGCAGTGCACCAGCCATGACATTGGTGTAAACATTTACTCATTTATTATTTTATGCTGACCGCTTTTCAGCTGCCTGACAAAGGACAAGCAAGTAGCCATGGTGATGTAACCTGGGCCAGGTTCAAGTCCCAAGTGCAGACTAAATATGCATTTCGGAGACAGCAGACTGTACTATCACTTGCTACCCCAGCAGCACACTGGAACTCTCCAAACGTGGATTTTCTTTTAACACAAAAAACTTCCATAAATCCACAGGGTTTCAGCTTATGCCTGGATAGGATTGAGTCTCTACCTGGTAGTTTCTTTCAGAGAACCAAACAGAAAAGTCAGTTGAAACTTACTGAAAATCTTCATAATGCTTGGCAGTGACCCAAAATCCTTCCAAAGAGCCTGACTGATAATTAGTGCATTTTCAATGATTTGCCCCTTTTGGGGCCAGTGTTCTAATGGGTTTTAGTGCTAGCAAATTGGTGCTAAGATTTGTTCTGTGCATTAACGTGCACAGAGTGTTAAGTTACTTATTTGTAATGATACTGTTCCTGTAGGAAAGCCTGCGTTGATTGCTAATGATACTTGAGGCTCTTAATCTTAAAACAGAGGTAGAGAGAAACTGCAGGGTGTGGCATAGTCTGCTACACATTTAGCCATTTACTGAAAATAAAAACCTCATTTAATTCCATTAATAGCACTCAGAATATTATAATAAGCATTTTATTTACTAAACAAATTGCATTTTAAGAAGATTGAGTAATGTCTTAAATTATGATATTCTAATTGTTTATGTTTGTTTGTTTTGTAATGTAGGACCTGTTCAAAAGTGATTTATTTGAAAACAGTAATTTGAAGAAACTTACTCTTCCCTTAATCTCACATACACATTTTTAAAATCATCAGCACAAGAAAAAAAGTACTATCTTTGAAAACTGAAAATAAGATCCATATATACACAATGTCTGACTTCCAAGCATCACAAGCTATGCTAAAAGGAAGCTGGAAGGAAAAGATATGTAATGATTATTTGTGTGTAGTTATGACATCTAGAAAAAAAAATGCATGAAATCTAGGATGACTGGTAAAATACCATAAAATATTGTTATGCGAGACTTTCCTGATCCTGTTAACTTATAAAAAATTTAATTCTTCCCCAAATATTTTGTAAATATAAATTGAAGAGAAGGCTTTAATGCCAGCAGGCAGCTCATCACCACCCAGCCACTCAATCACTCTCCCCAGGTGGGATGGGGGAGAGAACTGGAAAAGTGCAAGAACTTGTAGTTTGAGATAAAGTTTCCTGGGGAACACAAAAGCCACAATCACAAGCAAAGCAAAACAAGGAATTAATTCACTGCCTCCTAATGGCAGGCAGATGTTCATTTGCTTTAAGAAAAGCGGGGTTCCAACACAAACAACAGTTTCTTGGGCAGACAAACGTTATAACTCCTAATGTCTCCCCTCTCCTCTTTCTTCCTCCAGCTTTTATTGCTGAGAATAAGGCCATGTGATATGGAATATCCCTTTGGTCAGTTTGAATCAGCTGTCCTGACTGTTCTCCTTCCCAGCTCACAGGGTACCCCCCAGCCTCCTTGCTAGCAGGACAGCCTGAGAAGTACCATGTAAGCACTGCTCTGCTACAACTAAAACATCGGTGTGTAATAAACACCATTTTTGTCACAAATTCAAGACACAGCACTGCATCAGGTAGTAGGAGGAAAATTAACTTTATTCTAGAGAAAACCAGGACACTTAGTTAGCCAATTTGGAATTCAAACAGAAAGTCAAATGGACAAGTTCTCCTTATAACACAAATTTCAAGTTTGTCACAATTCTGTTGTGAAGTTGAGGCTATACAGAGTTTGCAGCAAAGGTTCTACATTCCTTGTAAGTATCAAGTAATTTAGTATAGAGATAAACACATCATAAAAGACATCCATGCACCCTGAACTTGGCTTTTCCATAGGAAGCATAATCTTTAGCCTCAACAGACAAAATGTTAGTTAATATACGAAACATTATCTATCAAGGGAAGTAATTTAACATTTATAAATAGACACGTATATTTGTATACACAAAATGAGGTCATGTTGACTAAACAAAACCACAAAGTACTATGAACGCTTGTAATCATAACAAAAAGATGTGAACTCAAATAATGATGCAAAGTTAAGGACAGAATTCAGTATTGAAATAAGACATTTAAAGGAGGTCAAGTGACAGAATGAATCAGCTGTTGATGCCATATCAAACTTAGTTTTAATCATAGCGAATGAAAATTGCTATTTTGTTGAAGGTTCTAAAAGGCTTTAAGCCACAAACCCAATTTTGACCTAATATACTATGCACAAAAACTGGAGAACATTCATCATCCCCTACCCAACTCCCTGAATTGTCTAACTGAAAACTATATAATATCACCCTGTATTTTCATGCCCATTAATTGCCAGTCTACATCTGAATGAAGGTATAATTACCTTTGTAATAAAATACAGAAAATCTACCCTTAATTTAATGCTTTTGAAATCACATAAATAACTAAGGTAAATAACCTTGCTAGTTCAAATAAATCACAGAGTAGGCTGCCCTTATGAACTTGCTGGAGTGCACAAGGGAGATACAAAGAGTTTGGTATTTTTTTGCTCTGTTTTGCCTTAAAAAGGTCAGTTCCAGTGAGAGAATAACTTTGAGGAAATTTCCCTAAATCCAGCATTTATAGAAAGAGATAAAGACAGATATCAACATGCATGCAGACTCTATGGTGCTATTCTTAGAATATTCACGTTTGCACACCAGAATATACTTACATTTATTCAGAAGCACTCCGGGACCCAGTAACTCATGTACTTATGTCATTACACTAAATATTTCCTTTCCTAATGAGTGGCTATGCAGTCACTCTTCCCAAACTGCATTACTTATAATATTAAAGACATGTAAATTACTTTAAAACTGCTGCATGAATGTTGCATGCTGAAAGACAAAAATCCAAGTTACAACGCTTGTTAGTTATTGTAGTTGTTGCTTCTTGTCCCTAATTCCCTCATGCACTGCACATAGCACCAAACTAACACAGGATTTCAATTTTCAAGGATAAATGGCAAGATAAATACCTTGAATTAATCCCAATCCACCACCCAAAGTGTTAGGTGCAAACTTAGTTGTCAAAGAAAAATTTCTTTGACAGTCATTTTGGTTCTGTTCTCCACTTATGTCTCTTAATGCTGTAGCACACTCATTTGGTGCTAAGAGAGGAAGAAAGTCCCAAGAGGAGATGGTTGGTGTCTTAGTAACTGACTTTCAGAGTCAGTTATGCTTACTGATAGTAATTAGGCTAAAAGTTCCTCAGGTTTCACCATCTATATTTTTTCCTATCTTTTTGTATAACATCTCTAATGAGTTATTTTCTACTTATTTTTTCTTTGTGACTCTGACCTAAGAATGCAGCAGAAACAATAAAAGATTGTAGACTAATCTTTCTCTTGTCTACTGTGTCTCTGTCGTGCTTTGAAAAAGAGGAGAGAGGAGGAGAGAGAACGAGAAAGGAGAGGACAAGAGAGGAACCTTTCCCTCCAACCTTCCTACAACCTGGCAGCATCTCTATTTGCTATATTGCTCAGCAAACTCCAGCTCTCTTTTGCTTAGTAAGTCCTACCCTTCATCTTCCTTTCCCTCCTCCCTATCTATTCCTGCACATCTCCAGCTGCCCCACACAAAAGAGTAAACATTTTTTCCCTGTAAATATTCAATCTGAGCCACAGTAGAAAGGCCAATCAATGTAAAATAAGTCTTCTCAACTGCCAGTTGCTATCTTTTTAGAGGGTAATACTACGGAGATTTGCAAAAATCTCTCATAAGGACTTTTTCATTTAAATTTACACAGCCTAAAGATGTTTGCAGACTTTGATTATTCTTTATGGTAATTTTTATGTCATTATCTCCTGGAGTGATGACATCATATAAGTTGTTCTAAATCTCTTAATAAACATAGTATTGAATTCACAGATCAGCAAGATGGAGCAATTGTGGAGTTGTGGAGTTGATAATGAATTTCTTGTTGTTGTTTGGGTTAATAAAATTTAATTATTCAGGATTTTTTACTTTTTAGACTACATAGGTCACTCTAAAAATAATGCCTCCTATTTATTTCCATGGAAACTACAACTGATACAAAAAGCACAATAACACTATGAGCAAATCCTCAGCTATGAAACACTCTTTTTGAACACAGTCTCTACTACTAGCTGTACATTTTCACCAGCAATGAACAAAAGCCTGCATGCCACACTTGTAAAAATCTGCACCAGCGGAAGTGACCCACTTGTTGCTGTTGCCACTGCTGAACCGCACCACCCACCACCTCACTGTGCTCACATCCACTGTTTGGTCTCCATAAAAGTTCTGCACTTTCATATCAGACTCTGTTGTATCACACTGCCCCTCTGCTGCCATCTGTTTCACAGCAACAAAGTGTAACAGTTCAACCTCTCTTGCCATACCACCAACATCCACCTCTGATGCCATGGGCCAAAATAATAAAATAGGAGGTATTACTTTTAGAACATTCCTCATTGTTTTTTCAGATCTTCTTAACAGCATTTGTAGCACAAGTTTTCTAAAGGCTAATTAGATTTCTTTTAATTAGTTGGACCAAATCAATTGGACCAAGTGTCTAGGATTTTCTATATCTGATCCAGATAAATTGTTGGTATTTACAGTGTGAAAGAAAGACTGTACACAAAGTATAGCAGACCAGTTTCAGTTATCTTGCATGGTATAAACCACAGACAGAATTGTGTCCACTGACATAATCTCACTGCTTGGTACTAGTCACTGTACTTGAAGAAAGTTTGTATAACATTCTGGAAATCAGGACAACCTCATATTAGCGCAACTTGCTATGGGTAGGAAAACTGAGGATAGAATAATGAATATATCAACATATCTATGCAATAGTTAAATTTAGCAATTAAATCTCACTTTCTTTGGAGTAATTAATACAGTGCAATTAACCACATTAATTACATAGTGTAGGTCTGAAAGGTAGGCTGAAGTAACTGTTGGATGTTGCTGTTCCCACTCATTAGCAGGTAATCTGGCCCAACCTCCTGTTCAAGAAGGGATACTCAGAGCAGTGTGCTCAGAACTGTGTCCAGGCAGCTTTGTCTTGGGCAATTTTCACATAGTGAAATACTACAACAAGTGAACAGATTCTGAAGTTTAGATTTCATTGTCCATTTTCTTTTTTTAACGTGTGAGCTTTGTAAGAAATTATGCAATTCATTCCTCAACTAATTTTTCTAGTAGTGAATGCAGCTTTCTGATAATAGAAACATAAAATGAACCTATAGCCCCTTCACAATTACATTTTATGAAATATTAGGATGATTTTACCTGCTCTGGTACAACTTTCTCGGGAATACTGAGCAAGAGAACATGTGAACTATTACATATACCTTAAATTTGGCTTGAATGTACGTTTTCCCTATGTGTGACTCGGCCTTATCTCTTTATTTAGAAGTTATGGCTATGAACTTACTTCTGACCCAGATTCCTTGGCCTGCTGATTGAAAGATAGATAGATAGATAGATAGATAGATAGATAGATAGATAGATAGATAGGTTATCTATGAAATCCTTTTAGCCTGTTTGCCCTGTGGATACTGTCTTTATTGTCACTACAATTCAACTAAAACTTGGAACAGTTGAAATCTATTCCTCTGCAGATATAAGGTTTTCCTAGAAAGAAATAATATACAGTTTTTCAGCGAAAGATCTCACATGAATTGTTTGGTTTTGTTTCAAAATTATTCATTTTAATAAATATAGCACCTCTCATTAGCAATATACTGCATTTGATGGGGAAAACAGGAACATGAGGTTTTGGAAAGACAACATGTCTGATATCTTTTATTAGTCTCTCATAACAGTCAACTTCTTCATCTCTTGCCTTACAAAGCTTTGATGGTACCTGAATTAAATTTGCTAAGCATCTGAAAAAGACCCTAGGGGCTTTCAAAGCTAGCCAGGAAATAAATAAATAAATAAATCTAGAAATATCATAAAACATTTCTCAGCAAAATGTTCATTTTATTCTTCTCTGGAGATAGGGAAAACTTTGATGAATTCATATAAATCAGCCTGAGCTTAGGGAATGAACACGAAATGCTTAACAGTGCTATCTTCTCTATCAATTATCAGGAACTGCATTTTGGAAGATTAAAAAAGCCTTCCTTTTTCAGGTCTCGGACACACATACATGACATCATTATGTTTGCATTCCTCCAGTAACTGTCTGAAGCAAGTTAAAACCTCTAGCTAAAAACAGTAACACAGAATTTCTAATGTTTTTGGAGCTGAAGTTACATTTCAGTGCTCATCAAAGATTTTCAAAGTTTAGTGAGAACTTCTGTATGGAAAGCTGATGTTCACTGACAGTTTAATCCTATTCTGTAAATTACACTTATAAACAGTATAGAACTATTCTGCATTTTCATACCAAAGGGTTTACTATCAAATTTTCTGAATTTACAAGTCAATAGACAGACTTTCAATCTATCTGGTCCTTGCAGACTCAGCATGCTATTTGTAAGCCAAGCTGTTGTCCTTCTGGCTTTGTACATTGCTGTCAGCATTAAAGCTTTGGCAGACAACACTCCTTTCTCAGTAGCAGACTGGGATGCTGTGGACGCTCTCAGGTTAACTGATACTTCAGCTAGTAATTCAGTGCAGTTCCATGCTGCAGTACAATGCAGCATCAACTCAACCTACTAGCTATAGTGGATCATATTTTGTTACTCAACACTACTGATTCTTGCTGCATAGGCAGTGTCTGTGGGTCCCATGGCCTTCACAAAAATACGTTTTGAAAAGAGAACATTAGCATCCACTTTCTCAGCTTTACAAGGTTAACAGTAGTATTAAGGAGGGAAAAAATCCTAAAAAAAAAAAAAAAAAAAAAAAAAAAAAAAAAAAAACCCTAAAAAAAAAAAAAAAAAAAAAAAAAAAAAAAAAAAAAAAGAACAAAACCCTATGAAACAAACAAAGAAACAAACAAACAAACACTTATAATGTACAATTCTTTTCCTGCAAATGAAAGATGCATAAGAAATCATGAAGAAAACCAGAGGGCAGCATGTGATAAAAGTTCCATCAATCTGTTTTCAGAGAAAAACTGTGCTTAAAATATCACTCTCCCTCAAATAACCACTTTATGTCTAAGAAAAAAAATTGAATGGGATTATATGATGTCATTGCCTGTAACAGTAAGGAACAGAACACAGCAACTCCAGAAGGTCTTCTCCAGACTTAAGTTCTCCACATGCTGTAAATATGCATGCTGTCTTTTCTCTGTATTCTATCGCAAACTTTCCCCATGAACCAACTGTCATTCCTGATGCCTGTCTCTCTGTTACCAGGAGAAAATACCAACATTATCACTAAGGATACTGGATCAGTTCTGTAGGTGCTGAAAATCAACTTCATTTAAGGAATGCTGATTTACAATGCTCTGAGGATCTGGCCCTCTGTCCTTATTACTTCATTAATCTGCATATTCTGCAATGTATACTAATCTTTTTTCTAATTTACTTTTACTTCAACACACCTGTTATAAGTCTTATATAGATTTATACAGAGTTCATACCATACTTTCTTATTTATTTTTGAAGAAGCATGGCCCTGACTCTCTCCATAGTCCATAAATGATCTATATGGCTGACTGAATCAAGCCTGAGCTGGTAGCTGTCAGCAGGTATGAATTCAATTTTGCAAGACCAATCCATTAGTACCTAAACACTATTAATAGAGAGGAGAGAGAGAACATTTTTTCAGTCCCGGGGAATAAGAGGTTTCTGGTAAGAAGTTATTTGATCAAGTCTGTTGGAGCCAGAAGACCATGGTGAATAACCTCTCATAATAATGAGTAGTTCATTCCCAGGAGAAGAGAAAGTTGGTGTCAGGAAACATGTTTTATTATATTCCTTCAAGATATCACTGAAGCTAAGAGCTCAGCAGGATTCAAAGGAGGTTTAAATATTTATATGGATAACAAGACCATCAAAAGCTACACTGGACAGTAAACCTCCTTTTTTTTCTAAGAAAATAAACTCTCATGCTTCGGTGCTTAACCCTGCTACAGGAAATACAGGATAGAAACAGGCTCAGTGTAAATACTGCCAAATTTCCATTTTGGAGCTTTCTGTAGTTCCCTTATGTTACCTTTTATACTGCCTGTTGAAAAAGGACCCAGAGGGAATATCATTCTGATGCTCCATGGCATGGCTGGAAAATCAAGGAACCCATTCAGTGAACAAAAACTTAGCTGCTACATTTTATTTGCAAATTTACTTTTTGAAAAATAATGTGATGTGTTGATCCCAAGTTTAAAGTGAGTCACAAATAACTCACATCGAATTTATTATGTGGGCATTTAAACACCTCCAGAGTTCTCTTTGTAGCACGAACATAGAAGAAATAACTTAGATGAAAATAGAAGCAGCAACTCTTCCGCCTAAAACCTGAAGTTTTAAAAAAAATAATTGTTCTCAGAGCATTCTCTACAGAAACGTGCCATGGTTGTCTTTAACAAGTCAGTATTTTTCACCTGTTACAAAGCCATAGGTTTGAAACAGTATTTCTCATGAACTTAAAATAAAATGAACTGAGACCTCAAGTGTTGTACTTTACGAACATGCACAGGCTTTCAAGCACAACGTCTGAAAATTGGAGATATTTAAGGAGGGAAATGAGATCACAGAATCATAGAATCACCAAGGCTGGAACAGACCTCCAAGATCATCCAGTCCAACTGTCCACCTATCACCAATGTTTCCCCACTAAACCATGTCTCTTAGTAATACATCTAAACATTTCTTGAACACCTCCAGGGACAGTGATTCTACCACATTCCTGGGCAGCCCATTTCAGTGCCTGACAACACCTTGGGAGAATAAATTTTTCCTAATATCCAACCTGAACCTATCCTGGCAAAACTTAAAGCCATTACCTCTTGTCCTACCACTGTTACCTAGGAAAAGAGGCTGAACTCCACCTCGCCACAACCTCCTTTCAGGCAGTTGTAGAGAGTGATAAAGTCTCCCCTGAGCTTCCTCTTCTCCAGACTGAACAATCCCAGTTCCTTTAGCCGTTCCCCATAAGACTGTGCTCCAGATCCTTCACCAGTTTTGCTGCCCTTTTCTGGAAATGCTCCAGGGCCTCAATATCTTTCTTGTAGTGGGGGGCCCAAAACTGAACATAGTACTCAAAGTTCGGCCTCACCTGTGCTGAGTACAGGGGGATGATCACCTCCCTGCTCCTGCTGGTAACACTATTTCTGATACAAGTCAGGATGCCATTGGTCTTCTTGGCCAGACGAATATTAGCATCAACTTGAAGGTCACAGTCATGTCAGACTGAGAGTACTCAGGAAAAAAGGAAAAGTACTTTGGATACGTTAAAAAAAAAGGACTCTCACTCAAAGGTAGCAAAGGTTTGCTGCACAGAAGTTTTAAGTGTTCAGCAAAATGACAGAAATAGGATTTGTCACTCCCAGGTTCACTGAAATAACTAGATCCAAGAAAAGGAGAGTTAAAGGTAACAATAATGTATTTGTGCTAATGTTAACTGTACAGATGAGTTACATACCTAGGGAATGGGAATTGAGTGCACAGTTTAAATAAAAGTCACACTTTGTAAATTTGTTAAGAGTTATCACAGTTCTAACAGGCAATGAAATAGAACTTCATAGTCATTCCCTCTTCAAAATTTATTTGGCTCTACAAAAGATTGTCTTACTTATCAAGTAAAAATCTATTCAATAGTAAAGAATCCCATAACAAATGTCTGTCTTCCTTCTGTAGGATCAGGAGAAATTGTAAAGGGCCAGTAATTCATGCAAACATGTACACATCACTTTGCATCACTGTAGTGCTATTGCTAACCTAAGAAATTGGACTAAAAAAAAAAAAGAAGAAGAAGAAGAAATACCAAGCATATTAGTTTGTTCTGCTATTTGCTTATATGGAGCCTTCAGCATGGCATTTCTTTCAGTGATTTTTCCTAGTTTTTGTTGTTGTTGTTGTTTGTTTGTTTGTTTGTTTTTGAGGAGAGAATTGTTAGTCTTGATTGGTCTGCTGTTGCTGTCCTTTCCATGGTCTTACTATATATTAAGGAGAAACCTTGCTATCATGTCTATTCCTAATGATTATCTTCAGATAAGCCACTCCCCTATGGCTCCTTCCATACATAAGAAAATAACACTTCTCAGGGATTTAATGACTTCTATATACACATATGTACTGCGTTTGAATCTCCCACTTTGTTTCAGGAATGACTTCACTGAAATTTCATGGGTCTTCACAACATGAATATTATGTGAATTGCAGTAACAGCAATACCAAGGCATTTGTTAGACTAAGTGAGAGTGCATGAGGCAAATGAATGGGTGAGCCACTTCAAATTTCAACCTAATACTTCATGCTGGAATTTTTCTTCCTGCCTCCTTTCCTCCCTCCCCTCAAAATCTTAACTAGGCCATTTGTTACATTCTTGGCCTTACAAATACACACATATTTGTATATAGTATACAAATATATATATATTGCTACCCGATTCCCTTCTAGCTACAAGAATCCCATTTTCCTACTGCTTTTCTTATCTTCTCAGCCCCAGGCTTCTCACCTGACATCAGTACATACTCCAATAGTAAGCTATCACTGCTCATCACCTACTGTGAATCACAAAGTCACTGCAGAAACTTCTTACTCCAAGATAAGCCTACTTAGAGTATGTCCCACTACTGAGCTGCTACGCAATAGGTGCAATTTGCATTCACTGCAATTTGCATTCTCTGCTGCTTGCTTCTCAGAGATAACCTGTCACCACTGGGAGACAAAGATCACTGTCTGTTACTGAGTGGCAACTACTATGCCACTAAGTGGCAACTGCTACTTGTTGAAATGGATCAGCAACGATCTCTTACCACGGGATATGCAGCCATTTGGAGTCCAAATTTGAAAATAGCAAATACTGCAGTAAGTGCTCTGATAAGAGCACTGATGGTGTGCAGCATGATAAATACAGTTTGCAGCATGTGATCAGCTTACCACAATGAAATACCTATTTTTTTCAGTATAAATATCAATATTGACAGTATTAATCAGCTTCTGCCAACACCAGAAACAGGATAGCACCTGTTATTGATAAATAGTACCTGTACTCAGTATATAAAGTCCTCCCAAACCAAGGCATGATTCACTCCTCCAGCAACAGAGAAGTTTATGGGCCCTTCACCTCTTTTATCATCTTATGAAACCCCTACGTCCAAATTTTTTCCCTTACATTTGCTACAATATCCTCCCACTCTATTTCTACTCAGTAACAGTGCAACATAATTTTCCACCTGCATATCTTTCTATCTGTGATAACCACAAAAGTTACATTTCCCAAGCTCTTCACGTCTTTTCTCCACCTACATGTAGGTACCCTGAAAACAATCTTTCTGGAAGTTATTCAGCAGATAAACAGGAGCAACAGCTACAGCCAACTACTGCCTCAGCAACGATTGCTAACTCACTGTCTTTTCCTTGCCTGCACGCTTGAGAGGCACTAGCCTTGGTTTATGGTAGAAATGAGGGAGGCTAAAGAAATGCCTTGCCACATCACATGAAGTATAAGTTGTCAGGGACTGGTTCAGGTACATAGTCTTTGCTAGTGTTGATTTCTTTAAAATCCAGATAATAATGGAAATTGCATTTTTTCCTCCCTGCATTTCAGGATATATCACAGAGCTTTTGCTAGGTCCTGTCTCAACAGTCTTACATAAAAAAAAAAAAAAAGATAAATAACTGTTACAAACTCTTAAGTCAGATGCTAAAGTTCTAGAAAAGCGAATGCTCCAATTTTCTACTGCTTTGCATCTCATATAAAATGCTATTATCTGGCATTTTTAATCCAAACATTTTACTAAGGTCATTAGGTTGATTTATATTTTACAGATGTAGAAAATGGATAAATAGTGGAGTGAATGCATGCTCAGTACAATAGTTGCAGAGCCAAGAATGAATAACAGTGCTTTGAATTCCTTTCCAGTGTACTGTGTGTGCAGTAATAAAGAGCTGTGGAAACAGCTATGAAGCCACAAAATCACCTTGTTTGCACCAGTTCAAGTGATTATATGGAGAAGTTTGAAAAGAAGCAGAAAATGAGACCTTGAACAAGACATAAGGCAAGAATACAAACCAAATGTACCTTCCTCTTTTATTAACTTTCTTAACAAGGTTATCCCTGACTATCAGCAACTCTAACGAGACCACAACAATCTATTTTAAATGCCAAGCAAATGCCTGTTAAGCAACAGACTCCCTCTTTGTAGGGCTGATTCTCTTGAATCCTAATAGTAACTGACAAGACTTCCCCATCTGGACTTTTTTTTTTTAACTTCGCATTTTGAGTATGTGGAAAAGCTCTGTGCAAGGGGCTGCCTTTACAAGGAGAGCTGTATGTTTTTTAAAACGGGTGAGCAGCATTATAATAACATGTGGAAAGATCAAAATGCAATTTCTTTCTATTACTCCTATTATTGCGTTCCCCTTCATAAATGGCAACCTCTTCAGAGACATCATCTGCAACATAATATTGATTTAATGCACCACTTTATATGCCTGTCCCATCTTCAGATTAAAGACTTAAATTAATATGGCAAGTGAAACACTAAGAAATTCTACACTTCACCAGATAGATAGGCTTATACACACAAGGTGTGTACATTTATAGTTTAAAAGTAAACAAACAAACAAAAAAACAACCCCCCGCCCTGCAAAAAACAGCCATAGTTAAGGCCTAATTTGCTTGATTGATCTTAAGATCTCCAAACACAAATTCATTATTTTCTTATTAACTTTTATCATTATTAGAATTTATAAGGAACTTATAAACCTATTAAAGTAGTCTTAAATGTTGCAATCTATTTATTGAGCATACTAGCAGTGAAAAATTAATTATTAAACAACCACCACAGGAAAACATCAGTGGCCTTGTCACCTCAGAGCCAGATTGATAGCATGTTACCTTCTAGAGAGTGGTGCCCTGCAACTCTCAAATATAAACCTTGGAAGGGTAATGTTAAGCATGTCACAGCATAAGTCACATTTTTAATTTAATGTTTTATTAAATGTTAGATAGAATAAATTTATCCAGGCCTCACAGACTCTGTCTTAATAAATGAATTGGCACTCTTTCAGATGTAAAAAATGGTCACAGCTTCTCAAGGGCATCAGAAACCCTGAAGCAAAAGACTCCAGTAAATACAAAAAGCAAAGGCAGCATGGACAGTGATATATTTGCAAGCACTGCGGGTGAGCCAACACTTTCAAAATGCTGAGGCTAACAAAACAAGGGCAGTGAACTCCCAAAATGGGAAAAGCACCTGCAGTAAGAAGCTGTGCTTGAGTGCTGTTGCATGAATGTGTCCACTACTGAAAAAAAAAAAAAAAAAAAAAAAGAAAATAGAAAGGGTGTGGGTTTATCACCCTCCTGCTACTATATTTCAGGATATGTTTGTATCTTTAAAATTTCATGAGTACTGTTAATAATTTATTTTTCTCCTGTCCTTTAATTTTTTAAGGCAAGACTTTGAAAACAAAAGGCAGGCTGCCAGGTGATATATTCTCTCATTCTACTGCAGTATCTACAGCACTTTCACTTGTGTTTCCTTATAGAACTGCTGTCCTTAGTAATATGTATAATTTGGCTAGGAAAAATGGTTACAAGTTCCTTAGTCAAAATCAATATGCCCCTGCCCTGCTGTATTGCTTCAGAGACACTCTAAGATTTCCACAAGCAGTTCTATTTCAAAAATATTTGGCTTACATAAGGCAGGACAGCTCAACACTACAACTCAATCAAGCTGCTCTATATATTTCCACCAACATAAACTAAATGATTGTAAATGACACTGTTAAAACTGCCAGAAAATTCCCCTTCCCCCACCAGTGGATTAAAAAAATAAATACTTAGCACTTTTTTTTCCAGAACTCTAAAATGTTAGTGTTCAACAGCTATTCCTCTCACACTGCCACACGTTACACTGTTAGCCATCATCAGAATAACCAGTTTTGATAAGCAACATGCAAAACCAGAGAGCAGTGAGATGCACTAGAAACTTCTCTTGCAGCCTGTGCTTCTGGAATTCATGCAGCTGTCATCCTTCTGAATGCACAAGAATGTTTAAACCATAGGGTAAAAGGGAAGAGGATCCTGAAACTTCTGTTGAAATTGACATTTTTTTTCTGGAAGTCAGGAAACAAATTCCCAGCATGTAAACAATCTAAAAGAAAGCACATAAGACAAAGCACACAATTGTGCTGAAGTTCTAAGAGTACGAAGTCCTCAGTCTAACTATGTAACACCTGCCACCCTACTTACAAGTCCTAAAGCTGAGGTGAGAGGAAACTAGAAGGACTTTATTCTTCAAATAATGAAATGTTACTACATTTAGACATAAGGGTTGCATGGAAACATAAGCAGTGAAATGAAATTTTTACCCGTTAGAATGGCAAAAACAAAACATTGTTCACCTAGACTATATTTAATCCTATATTTCTTTAGATGACCTGAGAAAATATATTATAATCTCAGATAAGAAGACACACTTTATAATAGAAACTGCATATTTATATGGAATATTTTGTCTTGTATTCAAAGAGTATGGAAAAAGTATGATACAATTTTTTTTTTTCTCCTTTATTCTATGTGAATAATGCTTTTTGATATTAGTGGTCTTTCCCTAAGTGTACAGCACTGGACACCAGAACAGAAGTTGATCCAAACATTTTGAAGCTATTAAGCAGTATATATTCTATATGAGGAATATACAGGGTTCAATAAATGAGATTAATACTATCCTGAAGTTTAGTTTTTAATTACAGGTAACATGAGAAACAGTTTTTCTTACAGTGGTTGCTTTCATTTCACAAGTGGTTCTCTTCTCTCTACTTGATTACCAAATCACCTTTCCTTGGTGGAGGGAAGGATGATAGATTCAGCTTTAACAGCAGGTTTTTTTTTTTTATTTAAACAAAATCCTTTAAGCCTGTTTAAACTACAAAGAGAAACCAACTGTTTTGTATTTTTTAAGAAAATACTGCATACTGTCTTCATTATGAGGTACATTGTTTTGTTACTCAGGCATATAAAAATGATAAGACTTTTAAGTTAGAGTAAGTCTGTACATAGGCAAGTATATAAGTATTCTTATTATGCATGTTATGAGAAAGCAGGAAACCACACACATTATATGTGGCTCAAAATCCTCCAGCTACATCTAAACTTACCCTTTTGGAACACGATTGCATCTACTGCCCAGTCTACATGTCCTGGTTTTTCTTTCTAGGATTAGCAGGACTCTGAGAAGAGGATATGGCAGATGTTCTCCTATTGCTAAAATATGGAATTTGGGTCCTTTTGGGAACGTGCTCCCTGACTTGGACGATTACAGGGCTATTATGTCCAGTAACACAGATATATTCATAACTCCTGCTCGAGAGCAAAGAGAAATCTGATAACGGTGAATTGAAAGGGCTTATCTCTTTACTCCAGAACAAAAGAAACAATGACCTATTTCTGCAGTTGTTATCGAAGAGTATACACTCAATCCAATGTGCTCTAGCATCTCTGAATACTTTTTCCATTAAAATGACAAAGTTAAAATGGAAGTTAGGCCAGGGAAGGACTGCAAACTTATTAAGAAAAGTTACGATAAGTAAATCTTAATCCTCTACTGCTTAAGCATTTAGCCTTTCTTTTTCCTAGAACCGTAAAAAATATGTAATAGTTATCAAGCTCACTTTGCTAAATGTGTGACACTGTAACATGCTACTTCAATTTCTCTCTTTCAGAAGCAAAATTTATGAGCCTGTCTAAAGAAAACTATAACAATCAGATATCATGTATAGCCTGTGCCCTTTCTGTAGCAATCCAAAAGATCAATTCTTCTTGTTGAACAAGAGAAGTGTCCATATAAATTTATTTCAGTATTTTCAGGCAAAAGATAATTTGCCTAATGTCTTCCTTGCCTGTTTCCAAATGAAAGAATATAAGCTGAAATTTCCCTTTCCTTCTAGTTAACAGGCATCCAGATGAAGTCTTCTGCCCAGTAAAATTCAAGAGTTATAATGTCATAAGATGCTCAATTTTCTCTACGATATAATGTTGTAGACCATTACGTCTACAACAATTGGCCTAGGCCAAACCTAAAGCCAAATTACGATGCAATTTAGGAAATTCTATCAAGAATACATTGCTTTATTCCAATATTGTATACTTCAGCCAAAGTAATCACTGGACACAGATATCAGACTATCCTGAAGCTGTGAATGCCTCCTCCCTGGAAGTGTTCAAGGTAAGGCTGCATGAGGATTTGCATAGTCTTGTATAGTGGAAGGTGCCCATGGCAGGAGAGTTTGAACTAGATGATCTTTAAGATCCCTCCCAGTCCAAACCATTTTATGGTTCTGTGATTCAATTCATGAGTGGGAAATACTGAAACTATGACCTATGACTCATATATTATTTTTAACAAAAACTAAGGATACGAACTTTCCAAACTTTCTAAACTGAACCAAATTACAGAGTCAAGAAAGTGAAAGTTCATTAAAGCAAACAGCAAATTAGATATTATTAATGTCTCCACCAATTTTAAGAAAAGAATTATTTTTTGCATCCCATTTCACCTCTGTGTTTGTCTCCCTAATCTACAATATTTTTAATAAGGTGCACAATGATGACAGGATCTAATGGAAAATTGCTCAGAGGTATAGGAATCACAATACATGGTTACATGCTATTTTTTTTTTTTTTAATTCTGTACAATACCAGATAACAGATTGTAGGAAGGTAAGTGAATAAATACAAAGTATCACTATGTGTGTTCATTGTCATTGTTTGGAGACTGTCTAGTTTGGATTGGAAGGTGTCTCGCTTGGTTTGGAGGGTGTCTCGTTCTGATTGGAGGGTGTCTCGTTGAGATTGAAGGCTGTCTAGTTCTGTTTGGAGGTTTTCCTTCTAAACTTGGAGACTCTCTCGCTCAGTCTGGGGATTCTGTTTCTCAGCTAGGAGACTCTCTTTCTGGACCTTAAGATTCTCCCTCTTGGATCGGAGACACTCTCAGTTTGGAGACTGTTTCTTGACCCCGAGATTCTCCCGTTCATTTCAAACTTTCTCCTGGAAGCTCTCCCTTTTGGCTTGGAGACTCTCTCCCTCTCTGGGATACTAGTGAATAAGGCCCAATAAGCATAAGACAGGCCCCAAATAATTTGTGCCTCCTCAGATCTGCCTGAGCTGCAACATCCCTGTCTGAAATATCTGCTTAGGTTCTCAGGATCTTTCAGGTGTTCAGGAGTAAAGTTCCATGACACAGAGACACCTGACGAGGATCGGGATTATCAAAACAGCCTATTGGAGGGGCTGATCAAATTGGTTTCCTTCCAACCTGCATCATCCAGTATCTCAGCTATTAAAGGAAGATGTCCTCCTGCTCGTGCAAGTGACAACAGTAAGACTATGTCGCGTATTGCCTTGTGGAATTACCTACGTGAGCAAGGAGAAGATATGACGTGGCATAAAAAACCCACTCCTGCACTACAAGCACACGTAAAGGAATTGCAAGACAGATCAACCACCAAGGTGAACTCCTCCAAAAAGGGGATTGCTCCAGTTGCTGCGGTACATGGCAAAAGCCATAAGGACCCTGATCAGGGCTCACGGGAGAAGAATTATAGAGGTAACAAATAGAGGGGCCCTGCCCCAGCCAGGGCGGGGGAAAGGGACAATAGACTGTATTGGACTGTGTGGATTCAATAGCCTGGCACATCAGAACCACAGAAATTTGAGGCACTGGTGGACACTGGTGCACAGTGCACTGTAATGCCCTTGAGTCACCAAGGGACAGAATCAGTTTATGTTTCTGGGGTGACTGGGGGTTCCCAAGAGTTGACTGTGTTGGAGGCAGAAATAAGCCTCACTGGTAAAGACTGGCAAAAACATCCTATCGTGACTGGCCATGGGGCTCCATGTATACTTGGTATCAATTACCTCAGAAGGAGGCATTTCAAGGATCCCATGGGCTATCGATGGGCAAAGAAAAAAATCATAAAACCATGAGAGTATCTCCATGCATGCCAGAAGGCTCCTTGGCACTCCTATTTAACACCAGGAAGAATTCTGAATAGATGTTAAACAAAAATTAAAAAATTGCAAGTCTGTGACACGTACAGTGTCTATCCTTAGTAACCTTTGGTTTTGAGGATGAAAAATTAAGATTTGCCATCCACTTTTACAGTGACTAATGAGCTAATAATTTACAGACAGATGAATACAGAATTTTTTAATTCTCTTTAAAATGGTGCCTACAAACCAAATGAATTATTTTAATCAAGAATAGAAGAGTCATAAATACTCTGAAAGGACTACCTTTTCAAGAGCTGTATCCAATCATGAATACAAATGAGATTGTTCACTGTGGTGCCATTACTTGTGGGTATAAATATTTGCTCTTTTACTAAAGGCAAAGCTCTTTTAAACAAATGAATTCCCAAAACTTGTGTGTACTAGAAATGCTTTCACACATGCAAATCATGGGTATTACAGCTTACAGTTCCTGATATACTAAGAAAAAGTTATTACCCTAGATGACTTTAGGCAGGTCATTTTATTCTTCTTTCTTCTGTTTGCCTTCCTATTCTTCTCTTATGATTTTTATTTCTCTTATAAGCTCTTTCAAGCAGTAATTATTCATATATGTATACTAATACTTGAGTATTGACTGGAACTCGGGGAGCAGTTGTAGTACAGATGTAATAAATGCATGTATAGAAATTCACAGTTGAAGGTGATATACTTAGATCATTGTTTTGGTTACCTATGAAGATGCTACTAGGTTTGGAGCATGTGCTATATCAAACTTATTGATCTTCCTTTTAACAAATACAAACAAAAAACTCCTCCACTAATTTCAAACAGATTCGAAACTTTGCTCTAGAGTTATTTCATTTATAGTCACTATCACTCTGTGTTCCTCTTCCTTCACTTCCCTTCTTTCTGTCCCTCTGCAACATATTGGTACTGTGGGAGGCATTCACACTGTCTAACTTTAGTCAACTAATTTAGGGCTCTGAATCACCCTCTAGGAGTGCCTGCCTCATAGAATTTGACTACATATGGAATACAGATTTTTAAACGTAGGTGTTCTAATATCTACTTTTTTCAAGTACCCAAAGTATCTCAGTCTAGGTAGTGCTAATACTTCCTTGCGTTCCTTCCTATACTTGAGTAAAACATTTCCTCTCAACAGTGATTGAATTTATTGAATGTTCAGGTCACAGATTTTTTTTTTTCCCACTATCTTAGCGCCTCCATTTCACTTTCTCTCACCTTAAGACTGTCTTCAGACTTAACACAACAAGCATACTGCCTGTAGCATAAAAACGAGGGGAAAAAAAAAAAAAAAAAAAAAGGAAAAGAAACAATAAATGTATAAGGTATTTACCCATAGAAATTTGCTAGAAAGTACATCTGTCAATAAATTGTAGCATTCAGCCAAGGAGGCTGCATCTGTGAGCAAGACACTACATCGGTCCCATGCCTAGCCATGCCGTGACCCTTCTTCTGAGGCTGTCAACAAAGATGCCAATTAGAGCCTTGTCTAGAGCAGCACATTTCATGTTGTGCTAAACACAACTGTTACCAAGGGGACAAAGATCATCCATTTGCTTAATACCGGATTCCTGATTCGCTCAACATAGATCTTCAACTGACAATTACTTTGGTAAGTCTCAAGACAAAAAAAAATTAAGGGTATCATTCATATACTTTTTTTTGACTCTCATGTCTCAGAAAGGCTTACGCTGTCTATTTCTGAATGATTTCCTAGTATATTGTTGATTTTGTTGAGTTTATCAACTCTTGCACAAATTAAGTTATATAAGAGTTCAAGTTACTTTACTACCAGGATTTAATGTTACAACTATCTGTTTCCACATTTCACAACTAATTCAACATTTGGAGAGTTGCAAGCCATTCAAGAATAGCAAGTAATTCAAGGTCATCTTCTGAAAGTCTGCCTTTCAGCAAAACCATAAGAAAAGGCTTGGTCACTATATGCATCAAGTATCAATTTAATTAATTAAAGAATGTTAAATGTGATAACATGATGAGAGGCAGAAAAGGAAGACAATTCTGCATTAACAGTAGGGAAAAGATTATGGGATTATATCCTAACATTGGCATTACCTTGGAGTTCCATTAATACAAGTCATGTTGGTAAACTCATAGACAGTATAATTATTCTGTAAATATCTTAAAAGGAATAAGGCATTACAGTCCAAGGTTCTTTAAGCTTAAAACAAATGTACATCTACCAATGAATATTAATTTCTATTTGTACAATAAATGAAATTAATTTTAATCAAAATCGCATTAATTTTTGTTCCGAATCAAATATAATTTCTGCCACACTAATTACTAGAAATTGATCATTTAGGCAGAACCACAAGGAGATGGAAAGAGGCAATGTATCTTGAAGCAGGTTTTACGTAAAAATAGTAGTTTTTTAACTGAACCTATCTAAAGACGTACAGACTGCCAGTCATGATAGGGCTACTTATTTGGATTTACCAGTTCTTGCGAGGTGGAAAGATGTTATATAATATACTCTATTTTAAACCTCACAGTTCTCCATGTTAATGTTATGGACAAATTTCAAAAAAATAAATAATCTGAGATTTTCAAGCCAAATTAGAGATCTTTGTGTGAAAACTATTGCTTCATTAAAACCTTATTTTACACAAGATTAGAATGTTTCCCTTGTAAGTTAACTACTGTTATTTTTTTTCTTTTAACTGAGAAATAATATATTGCCATATATATTAATACATATTACCAATATGTATTATCAATACTAAGCCATGATGCAATATTGATAGTGTTACTATTATCAAATTTCTGGTCATACACTACACATCCAATTTGTTTTCTTAAAATAATTTTCAGAGTAGAATTTCGAGTAGCTTGCATATGCACATACCTTTGAAGTTATAGAAATAAATTACTTGACCAGATGCAGTTTTACATTTTAAGGAAAAAGTCAGTATAAAATATTACATATATTCATATTTCAGGGTGCTTTTTTTTCCCTTCTATAACCCTGTGTTAACAGTACAAGAATGGCATTGTGTTGTACCTGCTCAATGCAATATGAAATGAAAACTAGAAGTTAAGGGCTAGCCTAATTTCATTGTTCAAAATCAGGGAGATCTGAAATTAAGTAAAAACAGATGAAGAATGAAAAACAAATTAGGGAATGAAGATATGACAGTTACCACTGCTATTAAGTGATAAGGCAATTAAATTATATTAAGATACACCCTAAAAACTCTATGATAGCATACATGGGAAAAATCACCAGCAAGTGCATTAACAATATGTTGTCCCAGCTCTGGATTAAGTGTAGGATAGCAAAGTAAGAAACTTACTCAGAAACTTTTTTTATAGTTGTGAGTTTCAGAAGAAAAGGATAACAATTCATCTAAAATTCAGAGGGGTATTTTTTTACATCTCGTAATTCTATTTGTTTGCTAAGACAAAAAAAAAAAATCATTATATTTTTTTGAAATGAAGAGCTACTAAAAACACCACTCAAACCTGCTCCAAATAGTCATAGAAACTCCCATGAACTGAAGCTAACAGGTTTCTTTTCACAGATTTAAGGATATGAAACAGGACCTATTAAACACAGAGGTGTGTTAGCCAATGTAATCCTTCAAAGCTCATGTACACTGTGTTGCTTCACTGAATATTTTGCACATTAAAGTTATAAACACTGGCTCCACTTTCAAGAAGTAAGTCCCTACTAGACACTAACAAGATGGAGGAAGGGAAGGAAGGCATTAAAACTACATTTAAAAATGCAGCATCTCTCATGAGTTTCATTATCCTATTGAGGTTTGGGGAACACAGAGGAATATGCATCCTTCTAAGGAAAGCAGAAAACCAAGAAGCTTGACAGAAACGCACTGATAAATCTTTTCTATGTTCATATTATTTTATACAGGTTTTAGAGAATAAAATAAAATGAAAAAAAAAAATCCTGTGAAAAATGCATCGACTCTGCAATGGAATATTATCAGGATATGGATTTATTTTAGTTACAGTCTTAATGCATATTTATTGATATATTTTATCTGGGCTTACAATAAAAATAGTGGGATACAGCTTCCATTTAATGAGTGACAGAATCCCAGTGATGTTGAAAAACATTTTTTGATATTCTCCCAAATGGTGATGTACCATTAGAAAGGTATATATTAATCTCTTACACTACCTGAATACACACACATTTCAGGAGTTATATTAGTCCACAGCAAATGCAAAGTATGGATATTTTCAGTACAAAGCCAGCAGTAGGCACAGTATTCACACTGTTTTCCATATGCATTGCTTCGGCAAAACTCATTGTTCAGTCATTCAACATTAAGACATTTTCTCATGTTTGACTGGCAAACTGTAAAGACAAATTTTTCATAAGTTGCAGTTTATTTTGCAAGTATATTGTGAAAAACATTTAGCTTTTATTTGTTCATTGCAGTGAGCTCATATTTGATACACATTTTTTTTTCCTAAATTAACTAAATGGTACACGGTACAATTTCTCATATTTGATCATTAATATAATATTAAGTTCATTAATAGGTATGACTGTGCAATTTATGTTCTATCTCTATCAGTTTCTTATGCTGCACAAACACTGTGGTATTTTAGAATCTTCTAAAAATTAAGTGAAGAGCACCATTATGTTTCTATTCTTATTCTTCAAATAAAAAAAACTCTAATTGTATTTCTGATTGTGTTATATTATACTGATTTTTTTGTGTGTGTTGCAGTGCAGAAGAATAAATGTCAAAGTGGTTATTTTTTACTGATACACTTATAATTCAGCATCTTATATTTGACTATATCAAAATAGCTTGCTTGACAACAACGAATTTACACATAGGTATGCATGTATAACTGGTCCACTGATAGCCATAGATTATATTCCATATTCTATCTTAAAATCTCAATAAACTCCATACTAGCTGTAGAGATGTTGCTTGAATTTTAATGAGCTTGTTCAGAAAATACAGATGTGATACCTGTTCTCAACCTCCATTCCATCCAAAATAGATTGTTTTAGGGCTGGGTGGACTATTGTATGGAAAATACTTCATTTCCTTCAGATAAAGCTCTGGAAATATCACAAGGAGTTCTAATTGTCCTTATGTCTTTGCCAAACAGGTAAAGTCTGAGTTGCAAGTAACCAAATTTCCACCAATATGTTCAGGATCTCTTTTTCTGAATTCAAGGCAGTGGCATGCATCTGTGCAAGGTGTCCAAAGCATCTGAGAAGCCTTCTTCTGTACAAGCAATCTTCTTTGTGAAGAAAGGTGGTGGAGTCTGTTGCATGCAGTAGGCAGCCGGGGTTGATGAAGCAGACATTGACTCTCTCAGGGAGAGGATGGGGAACGCTTGAGAGAAAGAGAGAGAGAGATACCAGGAAATAAGCAGGCCTAGGGGATGTTAGGACATATAAAGCCTAAAAATAGGTTTGCCTTTCCCCTTTTCCACAAGAATTCTGGGGATTAGAAACCTGAAAATACCTTGGTTTATATCAGATTTTGGAATAAATTCTGGAAAAGTAATAGCTGCCTAGAGCTTTACCTTGGAGTTTCCTTTTTATTTTTTGTAAGCTTTACACCCTTGCCTATTTAGACTGATTATATTCCTGTTTGCTAGGATTATCACCAAGACAAGGTTAAGAACTGCTATGTTAAAAACTTGCTCCCATCTTTATTTTGCATGCATCTGTCTAGCATACTAACTATTTTTCCATTCTCTGTCCTGAATTTCCATACTTTTGGCCACAAAGAGCATAGCTAACTCAAGAACATTTAGCTTTAATTCTGAAGGTAACCAGTCTTTAACCTTGTTAGATTCAATGAATAAATGTAGCAAGAACAAGGCTTCTATCAAGAGAATAACTCCCTCTCTATCTCAATCGGAGATTAAATCATTCTGAGATAGGATGAAAAATGAAGCAGAAATTTTCTCAAAGATTAAACAAAAAACCAAAACCCCACCATATATTGACAATTTTCATTACAGCAAAAAAAATTAACAGCAGGGTGCTTCAAGGCCCAGACAAGGACCAGGTGTTCAAAACATATTAATGTGAAAGAAAAAAATCAATTATCTGTAATGTGGCAAAATTTGCAAATAGCACAAAATAAATAAATAACTAAATAAAAATCTGGTAACCAAGTCTGAGGAAGACAAGTAACTTCAGGTATAACTGATGAAGCCAGATGAATAGGCAACCTTAAAAGAAGCGAAAATCATTTATTTAAATGCAAAGTAAAGAATATTGGTGAGAAAAAGTGCAACAAATCATTCACTTCACCTGACATCTCAGTTAATAGCTCCAACTTGGAAGAAACACCTGGGCCCCACTACAGAGTGTTCAATGAAAAGCCCTGTTCAATGAGCCACTGCAGTCAAAAAAGCAAGTAAAATGTTAAGATGCATAAGAAATGAACTGGGAATAGGAAAGAAAATATGTCATTATAAGAATCAATAATTTTCCCTCCTCAGGAATAGTGTGAAGTACTGGTCACCCCATCACAAAAAGGATATTACTGAATTAGAAGGTATTCAGAGAAGAGTGATTGCGATAATTAGGCATACAGAGAAGCCTTCATATGAAAAGACTGAAAAAAAAATTGAATTGTTAACCTTAGAAAAAAGATGAATAAGAAGGGATATGATGAAAGTATAAAAATGGTAAGTGGCAGAGAAAATAGATCAGGAGCTTCAGTAGTCTTGCATCTCATAATTCAAGAACAAAAGGACACTAAGTGAAAGTGAAAAGCGGCAGCTCCAAATGTGATAAAAGGACATACTTTTTAATGCAACACATAATTAGATTATAGAACTCAATGCCACAGGATGTCACTGATGTCAAGACCTTACCAAGATTCAAAGAAGGACTAGGCACTTACAACTCTTGATATTCTTGGGAATCTTACATATACTAACCATTAAAAAGTTTTGAAAGAGAGGTTATGTCCCTTGTTTCATATTTTAAAAGACAATACTTCTAAAAGGAATTTGGAGAAGAGATGCCCGGAGTTAAATTTTTCCAGCTCTGGCTATTTGATTATTTTGTTCTTTGTTTTGTTCTGTTTGCATTTTCTCTGGAAACATCTGGGCAATCTTGGAGAAAGATTGCGTAAAAACAAATCATTACTGTGATTCATTTACTGTTACTGAAATTCTACTGTTAGGGCTTTGGACTTCCCTTTCACAGAATAGTTGTCCTGTATTTTATCATATTTCACTCCACCCCAGTTAGCTGACTGAAACTGTGCATCACCCATTGTCCATCAACATAATTGTTACTCTAAGCAATATACCATGGCATGTATTTGGAACAATGGTGTAATTTCTAGCTGCAGAATCAAATGCAGTTTCACTGTGGCAGCTATGCAATTCATTCCCTGAGTTCCAATTGTCTTCAAGCCCTACCTTAATCTCCAGCTATGCTATTGATATCTTGGTTCACTTTTGCAGCTGGAAGACATGTGTAATATCTCCATACGTTGCTTTTTATGCCTCTCATTCTCCACAGTTTCCTTACCATATTTTTTCTCCTTTTTGCCTCTCTTGCTGCTCAGAGAGATAAGGTATTATTCTCCTACCTTTTGTTCTTAAACTATTTATTTTCTCATTGATCAGCTTTTCTTTCCCTAGCTCTTTCCTATAGGAAGACTTTCAGTACAAGTAAATAACGGTAGACACAAGCATAAAAGAGTTTTTTTCCCAAATCAGATATGTTAACTGAAAAGTGAATCAAAAATAGAGTGTGAAATGTACTTGGTAGAAGAAAGCTTGTTGATTTTGAACAGTATTCCGAAATAATTCCTCCTTCACCTATTATTAATTACATTACATTCTCAAATGGAGAAGGGACAGAAAACCTTTAAGTATTATAAACATAGAGGTTTTGGAGAGAAATGATAGTAGTCTTTCTATTATTATTATTATACTAAAAGCCAATTTAATTACATATCATTAAGACCACCTACAATTTTCAAAGATTCAGATTCAACTAACCTGTCACAGGCCTCATTCAACAGAAGCTATTAAACTAGATAGCAGGGAGATAAACCCTACAGGTAAATTTATACAGGCTCTATTTACTACTACTGTAGCTTTCATTTGACATCTACCCAGCACAAAACCTACCATGTTCTGTGAGGAGGCTGAGGGTAGCTATACAATAAGCAAAAATACTGGGGGTGGGAGGATTGTGAGCATCTGAGTTTGTAGGGCTAGCAGCTAAAATGCTGGAGGGCTGTAACTGCCCTAGAGAGGAGCAAAATTTGGACAGTGCTCGGGAAATGAATACTGTAAAGATACCCTGAAGGTATCTGACCATGGAATGATGCTTGAGAGAATGTGGCAGCCACAACTGAGCTAAGGTGTGACTAGCTACTTCAAAGAAAGATGTGGTATGCCTTGGCTCATTTCTGCTCCAGTGATTGCCTCTGCTTTGCTGCTGTTCATTTTTCTCTGCTTCTAGATGCATGCCTCACCAATCAGTTATGTTCCTGTGATTATTTTCTTCTTTTGTCAAGAAAAAAAAATATTAAAGTGGCAATAGAAGTTTATATTCTACCCTTCCCAGCTTCAGCTGGCTTAACCAGAACAATGCTGCAATGAACTACTGATGTTTCCAGTACTGACTTGTGTCAATACTGTCTTTTGAGACATCCACATTATTCTCACCATATGGTTTAGTTATGCCTGAAGATTTACAGGTAGTCTGCAAGACGTTTTTGTCTTAATCCAGTCCATGGGATTAATAACTAACACAATCTGGTATAAATATGCTACTGTGGTTCTTCACTTTCAGAAGAGGAGCTGGTTAACGACAAAAAAGCTTTAAATTTTAAAAGGCTAGAAAAAAGGAACCTATATTATGTGGTATAATAAGAAGTATGAATACTGCTGGTATCATAGGAATACGAGAGGTGTTTCCAGCCCTATGAATATTTACCAACATGAGATAAAGATAATTGGTATGTGTATTGCTCTTTACATTTAAATTTTGTTAAGACTTAATTCTCATTGTTAACGATCCCACAATCAAGAAACAGTGAAATACCTTTAATTTGAAAGCCACCTACTGGGAACAGGGTGAATTGCATTTTTTCTCATTAAATGCCATACAAATGTGAAAAGTAGATTCTAATATTGCCTAAATACAGAATTACGAGCTGTAATTCTGGATTTTTTACTCTTCCTGATAACCACTTAAGTTAGTTTCTATCTCTATATTTCATATGGTGAAAGAATTAGCAAAATATCAGCAGATGTAGCTGAATGATCACTATTTTGGAATGGATTTTTTTTAAAGGATGTAAGTAGCCTATGTTACCTCCTCAAGTCCTCCAGGCTACCTTTGCAAGTCAAGTCCTCTGACTCACATTTTGTCATCAGTTCAAAAGCATGGACTGATGTAAAATAATATTTTCAGATGAAAAATAAATACAATTACTGAAAAATATTTCCACTAATTTACTTTCACTTTCTTAGTAAAGAAACATAAATGGTGACAAGTGGCATTCCTTGGGAATCAGTGCTGGAACTGGTGCTATTTAACATCTTTGTAGGACAGTGGGATCAAGTGCACCCTCAGCAAGTTTGCAGATGACACCAAGCTGAGTGGTGCAGTTGACACACTGGAGAGAAGGGATGCTATCCAGAGGGACCTGGACAGGCTTGAGAGGTAGGCCCATGCCAACCTCATGAAGTTCAACAAGGACAAGTGCAAGGTCCTGCAACCGGTTTGGAGCAATCCCAAGCAGTTGGGAAGAGAATGGCTTGAGAGCAGCCCTGAGAAGAAGGATTTGGGGGTGCGGGTTGATGAAAGACTCATTGTGAGCCAGCAATGTGCGTTTGCAGCCCAGAAGACGAAATGTATCCTGGGTTGCATCAAGAGAACAGTGACCAGCAGGTTGAGGGAGGCAATTCTATGAAATGACAGATAACTATTAAAATAATTGATAAAATATTTCATTATGGTTGTACAAAATTGTAGGTTTCCCCCAATAATATTATTCCATCCATGTCACACAAATGCATGCTGTCTTCTTGTTTCGCACATTGAATCACAGGGTTTTTTTTGTTTGTTTTGTTTTCCTCCTCTGCCTTGTGTTGGTTATTTGTCATTTTGTTACACATTCTGCTTGGAATGGACAAATAAATATATGTTCCCTTACCATGTATTAAAACATTTCATGTTAGAAATCTAGATCAAATTAGATTAGGTAGAAATGTGCATGGAATTAACTATTGATGAAAGAGACTTTAGCATTGCAGCTGAAGAAAGGGTGCACTTTTAATTAGTGTCACTGTGCACTGATAATAAGTTTTGGAAGAAATACCAATGAGAAGTATATCACATCTGCTTCCATTATGGCAAAATGTTTTTTGAAAACAGAAAAGACAATTAATGCATACTTTAAATGATAAAAGAATCAATGTGCAAAATGTTACAATATAGAACTTAGCACTTCTTAAAAGTGAACTTTCCAAATCTAGAAATGTTACTTACTCAGTCACAAATTAAGCTTCAGTGCCCAAGGTGAGATTTCAAGATGCACTAGAATGTATTGAAAGAAAGGCCTACTGAATTTTATGTTCTCCAGACCATTACAACTTTATATAATACACAGAATCATATCCAGTTCTATGCAGAAAGTTTTCAATTTGCTCACAGCTTTTTTTTTATACACATTATTTGGCATATAGTATGCTTTATCTTCAATACATCAGTGAAAGATATATATTGATATTGAGTCAATATTCAGTATACATATTGAATATTGAGCTATGCTTAGTGGTTCTGAACTGTTTTTTCTAAAGATGAAAAAAGCTTTTTCTCAGACATCTCAATCGGGAATAGTATGATTGGAAGAAAAAACTGGTAAAGGACAGCTTTTTTGTTTTGTAGATCTCATCAAGACAACCCACACTTCCATGAAACTGGTTGAGCAATTCAGAAAGCTTAACCATATTTAAGTATAAACATAACTAACATTTAAGTATAGTTATAAATATAACTTATGTTTAACATCGTAAGTATATGCTTTATGCATATAAGATTCTCTTTTGGCCTTTTTTAAAATGTTAAAATAAACCGTCATGTTAGTAATAACAAGTAATTTCTCCGCTCAAACTGCCTCAGTATAAACCTAATTTTGTGTATTACTCCATAAAATATAATCTGATATTAATTCATTTGTCCAGATATTCTGTTTGATATGGAATTAACATTAAATGTTTCCAATATTAAAACACAAGTAATGTGAGACAAAATTTGCAATGGCTTCAGCAAAACTACTCACATCTTAGAATTAGTCTCTGCTCAGGACTCTGAATTGTCCAAGGGCCAAATTTGTAACTCCTACTCATATAATTAGTCTCCTGATATTCACTAATTATACGTGTAACTTATCTGTAGAATAAGGCCTGAAATCATGACTCTACTTTTAGCCAGTAGTTATTTACACCAAGAAGGTCAATTTCAAGGTTTTAAGTTTACAAGGGGCATTACAGAGCTATGCAGCAAATAGTTACCACATACAGTGTATTTTGTTTGCTTGCTTGCTTTTCCCTGAAATAATCATTGATAGCAAGATAAATGATGAAAAAGCAAAGCAATCTCTGGAGCAATAAGACTTAGTCTGTAGAATCACTGCTGAGATATACATTTAGGACCATATGATTTATGATATTAACTGAGTTTTCAGTTTATGGTAACCAGAGCTCTCTCTTGAACTGTTCTCCATTTCTCTTTGCCTCATCTCCAAAATATTCAGTATTCAAACATAAGAACAGTATTTCTTGCTTATTCATTTCTTCCAAAAGTCTCTGAGTAGAAAGCAGAGAGTTACCTTACAAGATGAGGGTGCTAGTGGATAACATTATCAGAAGAGGTTTCTGTTACTTCCCATCATAATCCCTGACATGAGATAAAGGACTATTAATGGGGAAAGTCTTAATCACATTACAATGTGAGTCTTTTAGCAACTAGATGAGGGCAGGCACCTAAGGGCTATGGACATTCTGTAGGCTCATCATCATAGGGTGATAAAGGACTGATACACACAATACCATAGTCATAAACTCTTAAAGAGAATTAGATTTTTACAGTTGTAGTTATTTGTATGAAATTCTAACTAGTTATTAAGTTCTGAAATGCCCAAATAACAAGGTTTAGTGCTAACACAAGCTGTAGTTGCAACACAGCATGTCAAAAGCCAATGGATAAACACTCTGTTTTAGAAGAAGATGATGAAGAACTGAAAGCTGGTTAAATCAGAAGATTTGTAAAGAACAAATAAGATGAAGAAATGATCTTAATCAGTAAATGATGAATTTTGAAAAAGATAAAGATGTTACTGTTCATTTCAACTTTATCTTTTATTGTTCTTAAGAAAATTTCTTAAGTAATGTCTGTCCCTGAACTCTCCATGTCATCCAGATTCCAATACAGTTAACTCTAAATAATGAATAATCTATAAAGCAATTATTACATTATGAATTTGGATGTTTCAGTACACTTTTTCTAGTGCAGCAGTTATGACTGTAACTCTTTGTGTCTGTGTAGATTGGAGTGAATGTGACTGCAATATGCAAGACGGACAAAAAGGAATTATTCTAGGGAATTCTGGGACTGGCAACCTGACATTGATCTAAGGTTAAGGTTATGGAGCAGATCATCTTAAGTGCCATCACACAGCACATACTGGACAATTGGTGGACAGAAGCAGCCATCATGGGTTTATGAAGGCCATGTACTGCCTGACTAATTTGATCTCCTTCCATAACCAGATTAGTAGATACTGGAAATACTGTGGATGTTTACCTGCAATTTAGTGAATCCTTTGACACCATTTCCCACAGTATTCTCCTCTAAAAACTGTCTGTTCATAGCTTGGACAAGCACACAGCAAGCTGGGTGAAGAACTGCCCAGGCTCTAAGTGTCACAGTGAATGGAGTTCATCAGTGGTATCCCCCCAGGACTCAGGCTTGGGACCAGTTTTAACTTTTTTATCAGTGATCTGGCTGAGGGGATTGAGTACCTCCTCAGTAAGTCATAGATGATACCAAATTAGGAAGGCCTGTCAATCTGCTTGAGGGTAGGAAGGCATTATACAGGGATCTGGATAAGCTGGGTCAGTGGGCTGAAGACAATTGCAGGACACCCAACAAGGTTAAGTTCTAGGCCCTGCACTTGTGTAATAACAACCTCCCTCAGCGATACAGGCCTGGGGAAGAGTGGCTGGAAATTGTCACAGCAGAAAAGGACCTGGGGGTGCTGCTGTACAAAGAACTGAACATGAGCCAGCAGCATGCTCAGGTAACCAAGAAAGGCAATGGCTTCCTGTCCTGCATCAGAAGTACGTGGTCAGGAGGACTAGGAAGTGTTTGTCCTTTTCATATGCAGCACTGGTGAGATCTCACCTTAAGTACTGTGTTCAGTTATGGGCTCCTCAGCACAAGAAGGGCACTGAGTTGCCACAGAGTGTGCAGAGAAGAACAACAAAGCTGTTGAAGGAACTAGAAAACAAGCATTATGATGAGCAATTGAAGGAATTGGATTTGCTTAGCCTAGAAAAGAGGAGGCAGAGGTGGGGCTCATTACTCTCTATGATGACCCATGAGAAGATTGCCACAAGGATGGAATGGGTCTCTTTTCCCAGGTGACAAGTGATAGGACACAGGAAACTGCCTCAAATTTTGCTTGGGAGGTTTAGATTGGACTTTAAAAAGGATTTATTCAGAGAAAGGGTAGTCAAGCATTCTAAAGGGAAGCACTGCCCAGGGAAGCAGCCATCCCTGGAGATGTGTGGATATGGCACTAAAGGACATGATTTAGTGATGGGACTCTGTAAGTCAGGTTAATGGCTGAACTTAATCTTGAAGGTTTTATTCAACCTAGATAATACTAAGATTCTATGACTGTTTGCCTTAACAGAAATCAGTAGTAGGCTTACAGTGCCTGAAAAAGAAAACTAGTATTCAGTTGATTTTTTTTTTTTTTTTTACTTTACTCCAGGCTACTTCTCGGTGTCGTGTCTTGGGCAATTTACAGATTTTGTCTTCAAGAAACAGATATGTGAAATAGTAGGTTGGACCTAACATTCTTCAAAGTACTTCATGTCAGCATCCTCCTGTAGCTCTTCCAAGCTACTTCTCCCATGTCCTAATGTTTAGTAGTTTGAGATTTACAACAGCAATTGGCCTGTTTAGACTACAATTAGTAATCATCTGAAAAATATAAGGCTTTAAGAATCATTTTCATTCCCAGTGAGGCACTTAGAACTACTTTTCATTCAGCAAGGCTGAACAAACATTATAAAGTTTTCTTGTAGAGAAACCTTCTATCATAGTTAACTCTGAGTTTATCTTTTCTGCACATTAATGTGATTAATGTTAATTTTATTAACTCCTGATTTGGAAAATCCCGTCACCTTGTAATACTGAGAATTACATTTAGCCTACTGGTAAGGAAAAATTAACTAGTGCTAATTTCCTGTGGATCTGAAGCAGACAGAAGAAGTCTCTGAGTGAAAGCACAGAAAGGCTACATATATCATAGAAGGCAGAGTGCAAGGCAAATGCTATTAGTAATTCACCGTGCAGTTTGAAAAAAATGTACTTTTTTCCTCTAACTTATAAACAAGCTATTACTGTTACAGAAACCCACTGATACAACATTAAGAAACTTAACTACAAGGAAAGGCTTCTTTTGCATCAGAACTACAATTTGGATGTTGTTTGGCAAGATCATTATTTGCCATTTTTAAGAGCAGTTTTACTACACCCAAATATCTATGACATTATATTAAACATCCCCCAAGTGACACTGTGTGCACTCAATCTGTCATATTCAAGGTACTCTGCTGCCCTCAAAGGAAGTAATAGATAGCATTTTAATAAATGAGCGAGTTATAAAATCACATTTCTCTTCGAGGAGGCTTTTCTTCTATTTCACTCTCAGCACAGAAGTGGTGAGTATCTTCACCTGAGGGCCATTTTCTATGTGCTCATAGACCAAAAGGTTGTATTTGAAATCTCAGCAAGAGTTCTCCCTCTGCCCCTTCTCATTTAACAGAAAGTTTGTACGATATAACCTTCCACACGGTAGAACAGAGAGAATCCTCTTGGCTTAAGCATGTAAAACTCTATATTATAACCATGACAGAAATCTCATTTTCCAAGCATGAATTTCTGTCTCCTGCAGAATATACAAGGTTTAAATGCAGATGCAGTCAAAATCTCATTAATGACTCAGATCAACAGCTGCCATTGATCGTTAAAACATAAATGCAGTGACTTCTAAATCTTAAAATGACACAGCAGCTGTGCATTTTGGGAAATGAGAACAACTGAATATAATGTAACAATACATGAATATTGTCTTCATGCTACATAGATATTGTTAAAAATTTTCTAGTTAAAATGAAAAGAACAACATAGCCTTTATCTGACATTTTCAAATTATCTGATAAACAAAAAGAAATATTTCATTTTTTTTCTAGATGTCTATCATATACTACTTTCTTGACGCTTATATAATTTGCTTTCATTCTGCACAGAGATGCCTGAAAAACAGCCTGGAAAGAGTCTCCCTTTATTTTTAAAGTATAAAATGCTGTAAATACTTATATACTTGAAAGTAGCATATCTCACTAGACTACACATTTTGAAATAGAATGTCATTGTGATATAAATGAACCAAAAACATCACTTGCTGATAACGGATTAGAATGTAAACTGGGTATGAGCTGCAGATAATTGCATCTTGTGGGAAACACTGCCTTCAGTAGTTACATATTGTTGAAAATAAATCTGGCAATTAAAAACATCAAGCAAAATAAAAAGCAAAATTTTATAACATAACAAAAATAGGTGAGCATCATCTCTGAATCCTAACATTCATAAGCAAGTATCTCATCTGCATTTGTCCATTTGTTTTATTAGGAATTAAGAAAGATCTCAACAGAGCAAGATTTTTAAAAAGAGCACTGTTAAAAAAACAACAACAACAAAAAAAAGTAACAAAATACAAGGCTAAAAATATTTTAGATCTAAACTTATCTCATAAAAGATGTAATTTATCTCATAAAAGATGTAGTTTATGAACTTTTTTCACTTTGAAGTTACATGTAATTTCTGATGCGATTGAAAAAAAAACAACAAAAAACAACTAATGACTATCTGTAGCAAATGAGTTCTCAGTAAATTCAATGAAAAGTACTGAGCAACTGCATCCCAAAACATCTACAACAAAGAACATGCAACTACAGTTTTATTTCAAGTCAAAGAGGCCAGGAATTAAAAGAAGCCCAACAGCTGCTGCATTCCATGCCCCAAAATAAACAAAAAAATAAATAAATGGGAGAAAGCAATCAACACATTCCTCACACAGGTCTATGTCATCCACTTAGAAAGATCATCAGCTCATCTGTCACCTGTGTTGCATTGTTATTTCTTAACATTCTTACTCCTTAAGTAAACCTTCTCAAGTACCCCAAAATTCTGGAAAAATTGCTGCAGCTCATCATTCAGGAGGGTCAACAAGCAAACTCCTGACAAATCACTGTTTTGCATCTACTTTTGTGCACTTCAGGTATGTAAATATTATTACCATTTTGATCTCTATCTATTTTGGTATAACTCTGATAAAGAATATGTATACAAAAAGCCAGCAGCAAATCTGGCCTCAAGCATTCTTCCTTGTAAATTCCCTGTGACATACATGACTCTATCTGGTTTAAAGTAAAAAGCAATGCATGCAGGGTTACACCCTGGAAAGAAAAAGAAAAAGTCTTTGTGAAGAGCAAGTAAATGCAAGTTCATGAGAAGTACTTTTCCAGTCACTACAAATTAGAACTTCCTCCCTCTTCCATTCACCTCTGCCTGAATCACAGATATTATTTCAATATACTTCCAAGAACAACTAGTGTGGGTATGCTCCAGGGCTCTGTACAGGAAGACTAAGAAAAACACTGACAACAAGCTGCAGACTTGAATGAAGGCATGAATGAAGCAAATAATTGTCATGTGGCAGAAAAAGCAGCTCGTCTCTTACTGCTGGACTTGTTTTGCTGTTATTCATTATTTATCTTTCAGTCTCAAGCAAGAAAAACAGGAACAGCCTTGAACATCTTCTCAGTTTCTTCTCAACTTGTAGGTCTTTACCTACATATCAAGAAGCCACAGCCTCAGGAAGCTGTCTGTCTCTGTACACAGTGGAATATTTGCATGACTAGCATAGTAATTCTGTTTCAGGTATTTGGCTTTTACGGTTTAACTGTCTCTATCACAAACATACTGCTTAACTGCACTGTTTAACCAGCATACACAGAGCTCTGCCAACTGATCAAGAAATAGCTGACTAGGTATGACCTGTGATCATATTTATTGTCATTTCATCTAAAAACTCTTCCAAATCATCATTTGCATCATCATCAAACTCTGTCTCTTTTTTTAAATAAGTCAACACTTCTTGTCTTCTTGTTCTAAAAATAAAGAGAAATCAAAATTCAGGACTTTTTTTTTCCCCCACTTAAAGGGCTGACAGTAAGGATGTGCAGAAAGAAACTCCTCACCTTCATTAGCAGCATGACTGAAAGGAACAAAGCCCCCAGAAAAAATGGGCTGTTGCCCATCCACCAAGAACACAAGTACAGTAAACCAATAAATCTGTCACTAAAAAACCAAATCCCTTTTGGCCAAAGTACCTTATAGATTTCTATAAATGAACAGATTTGACAGGAATGCAGGCAAACCTCTCCATTTGTGGCAAGTGCTGCATACGTATGGCATTTCTGACAAAATGATGTATTAAAAATGGTGTAAGAAAAGACCGTGCTTTTGAAGCATGACACAAGTACAGCAATCCATCTTGATTTTAATATACTGCAATAATTAATGCTGTCGTGCATATTTTACCTTGAATGTTTTGCCATTACCAGAGAACTTGCTTGCTGTCTCTGCTAGTAGAAAATAAGGAGTCATCAAATATTTCCTTCACACAATCCTGTTTACTTACTGTAAATGTCAGGTGTCCTGACTTTGTCTTAAAACTGGAAACAAAATACAGCTTTAATGCCCAGAAATAAACGCATCAGCAAAACATACCCAGAACTCAGGGTTGTTGTTTTTTTTTTTTCTGTTTCAGAGTCTTCCTGGGTTTTTTTTTTTTTTTTCCTTTTCTTGTCGTCCTCACAGCTGAATGGCCTTGACTCTGCTCTTACTTTTAGCCACTCACCTTCACAGCTGTAGCCAATAAATCCACTCGCCTTTGAACTCCCATTTCAGAAAACACCTTTAATTTTTTCAGGTAGGTAGGTACAAGTACTACCATTCAGCTAAGCACATTATGGCACTGCTTCTGACTTTTCCAGCAGTGGCTACATAAAAGAGTGTTTAATTGTTCCTTTTGTGTAGCCTGAAGGTAGTGGGTCAGCCTACCCACCACTTTAACTGTTGAACAAAGTTAAAGATCTAGGTTGAAAAGCTTAATTTAACCTGGTTTAATGGACTGATCAGAGGCCTGCTGTCAAAGGTCTTCCAAAATAACATTCTATTTTTGGACTGCCTTCTGTATTTCATCAGTGACATTCATAGAATCATAGAGTCCTGAGTTGGAAGGGACCCACAAGGATTACAGAATCATATACTGGCTTAGGTTGGATGGGATTTTGAAGACCATCTAGTTCCAACTCCCCTGCCATGGGCAGAGTTGGGTCGCCAACCAATAGATCAGGTTGCCCAGGGCCCCCCATCCAACCTGATCTTGAATGTTTCCATTGATGGGGCATCCACAACCTCTATGGACAACCTGTTCTAGCATCTCACCATGCTCTGAGTAAAAAATGTTTTCCTAACATCTGCACCTAATTCACCCCTCTTTTAATTTAAAAGCCATTCGCCCTTGTCCTATCAAAATCACTGAATCCAACTCCTGGCTCCACACCTGCAATTCAAATCATATTTCTGAGAGCGTTCTCCAAACGATTCTTGAACTCACAGAATCATAGAATCATAGAATTAGCCAGGTTAGAAAAGACCTACAAGATCATCCAGTCCAACCATCCACCTACCACCAATGACCCCACTAAACCATGTCTCTCAACACCACATCTAAATGTTTCTTGAACACCTCCGGGGACGGTGACTCAACCACCTCCCTGGGCAGCCCATTCCAGTGCCTGACCACTCGTTCAGAAAAGTAGCATTTCCTAATGTCCAGCCTAAATCTCCCCTGGCGCAACTTGAAGCCATTCCCCCTCGTCCTGTCACTAGTTACGAGAGAGAAGAGGCCTACCCCCAGCTCACTACAACCTCCCTTCAGGTAGTTATAGAGAGTGATAAGGTCCCCCCTGAGCCTCCTCTTCTCCAGGCTGAACAATCCCAGCTCCCTCATCTGCTCCTCATAAACCTCATAAAGCCTGTGCTCCAGACCCCTCACCAGCTTTGTCGCCCTCCTCTGAACATGCTCTACGACCTCAATGTCTCTTTTGTAGTGAGGGGCCCAAAACTGGACACAGTACTCGAGGTGGGGCCTCACCAGGGCTGAGTACAGAGAGACAATTACCTCCCTACTCCTACTGGCAATACTGTTTCTGATACAAGAACTCCAGCAGTTTGGTGCCATGGCCGCTGCCCCATGCAGCCTGGCCCTACTGTGATGCACCTCCATGCTGTTCCCTTGGGTTATATCACTGTCACCAGAGAGAAGAGATCAGCAGCTGCCCTCCGCTCCTCTCATGAGGAAGCTGTAGGCTGCCACGAGGTCTTGCCTCAGTCTTCTCTAGACTGAAGAAACCAAGTGATCTCAGGTGCACCTCATACACCTTGCCCTGGTTGCTCTCTAATAGTTTTATGTCTTTCTTACATTGTGGCACCCAACACTGCACCCAGTGCTCAAGCTGAAGCTGCATCAGCACAGAGCAGAGCAGGACAATTCTGTCCCTTGACCAGCTAGCAGTGCTGAGCCTGATGCACCCAAAAGTACAGCTGGCAATCATTCACCACTGGAAACAAAGCTGTTTTTTTTTCTCATTGGTTGGTTTGTTGTTTTTGTTTAAGAGATATAAAGCAATATATCCAAGCGGTTAGGTATGTTCTTTAAAATACAATGTTTCATATGGAAGTACAAATTTAAAACAGTAATTTTCCAAACATCTTGAGTATTCGTGAGGCTATTGACCCATAATGTGAACTTCTCACATTAGATGTAGGGAAAAACTACATGATCTTTTTTTTTTTTTAATTAATTAAAAATACTCAATGATATATTACATTAGGAAGGAAACTTTCTTACTGTCAGTCAACAACAACTGAGCATCACGATGTCAAACTTCCATATAGTATAAAGGAATTATACATTCAAGATATATATAGTAACACAAAATATTTTAAGTTCACATGGCAAAAAAATCAAGAATAAATAGAAGCACATAATTTCCTTTAGATCTGTAATAACTGCTGGTATTTCAGTCCTGGAATTTGACTGGAACCATTAACAATAATTAAACAAGATGCTCATGTTCACTCTGTTTTAATATTAGTTTAAGTGTCCAGAGGAAAATGGCAATGTTTAATATTTAATTTTCAAACACTTTGATTAAACATTCAAGTGTTAAACTAATGTTAAAGAAGGCTGAAAAGGAGTTTATAGAACCTTCCATAGGTCTTCTGGGTTCCAATGACAAAAATGCTTTTTGAAATTTATCAAATAGACTTTTTTTTTTCAAAAAGTGATCTGACCCTAAGTTCACAAATGTCAATTGTAATTAATAAGCAATATTTCAAAGTTTGTATTTAGTGCTGGGCTGAGCAACCTCTAGCATAACAACAGAATTTGCAAGATATGGACTAAAATCAAGTATGAGTGTAGCAACTCTGTGTTAGGGCAGGAGTTACCCTATATGCAGGAAAAGGTAAGATGATGCACTAAGCTTTACTTACTCCCTCAAACAAATAATTTACAGTTTTTCTACCCTATAAGAAATAAATGGAACTTCATAACAGAAAACATTAAGTTGATACACCCCTCAGTCAGGTTCACAATCTCATAAAATCCTGAAGAATTCCCTTAAAATCTACTACGGTTTGTCCAAGTCAGCTTCCACACCTCAAACATTATACCTTGTCTTAAGATTCATTCCTCTTTCTCCAGAAATATTATTTTACATCAATCATTTATAAGTTCAGCCCAGTTTTTACTGGAAACTCCTATCACAGCAGCTTGAACTCAAACCTCAAAAGAAACCTGAAGGGATTTTTCCAAACTCCAGAAAAAAAAAATAAAAAAAATAGAGAGTTCAACTCCTGAAAGAATTCCTGATTGCAAAACATATCCAAGGAGGTTTGAGACCAAATCAAACCAAACCACTCTCTAGAAACCAACTATTCTCAATCCTGAAAAATTACAGGGATTACAAAGAGGGATAAACATCAATTGCCTGAGTGCAAGTGTGAAAGCCTTTACTTTTATCCATTTTACATCATAGGTGCAAATTATCAAAGTGCAATTTCTACTGTATTAAGAAGACAGTACATTATGCTTCTAGCTTTCAGTCACATTTAATAAAGAGAAATCCTTCTACTGAACAGTACCCCTTGGCTACTTTTAAAGTAATCCACTGAGAATAGCACATTACATATATTTATTAAAAAGTACCGTGTGTATTTTTTAAGGAAAGATCCCAAAGAAAAGTTTCTCTCATTTTTCCTTATATATGGAACGAATTTCCAAATACTGTTAATTTAGAGTTTGGGTTTGTTTGTTTGTTTTAATTATTGACAATGGTGATAAGATTGTTTAAGACTAGCTGTGTCAGAGTTTTGGATACCAAGTGTGACAGACTCTGCAGGTGTACAGTGCTTTTCCTATTGATACAAATTGAATCTGAACATTGCAATTTATTCAGCAAATCAAACCAATCACTACACTGCAGTTTTCTCTTTCAGCTCTCATTTCCCAACCAACTACTCTTAACCACTTTGCTACTTCTGTTTTACAGCAAAGTGCTATTAGAGGGTCTTTAATAGTGAGGGTAGGGGGATTTACAAAATTTTAAAGACCATTTCAACCTTCCACATCTGCCTTTAGATCCTGTATCATTCACAGCTCTTTTATGCTATCTACCTGTCTCCAAAAACTCTAGCATTATATGTATTTATCCTTACCCTACTAAAAAAGTAATCATTATCTCAAGCAAAGTGTTTAAGCATATCAAAGATCAGAAGAGCTTGCAAGTGAAGTTTGCTCTAATAAACTGTGAACACTTGTCCAGAGAACAAGATTACTTCAAATCCTTCTTTTTCATTAAAAAACAAACTGAAAAAAAGGTTCTCTAAAACAATTGTGTTTTAAGTTATTTTGTTAAAGATATTTAAGATAACCAGTCCTCAAAAATAACCAATGTGAAAAGATCAAAGAATGAAAGTTAACACCAGATTGCCCAATAGATAAGTGCAGAAAGAAAAGTGACCAACTCAGGAAAATCAGATTGCCAGCAAGCTAAAGGGGAAAAAAATAGAGCAATCTTACAGTGCTGAGCCAATATATAACCCTGGATTAATAGCTAGCCTTGGCAAGGCTCAAATGTGAAGATGCTTGCATCGGGCATCCTAGACGTGCTGCTACCAGAGGTTGTTGCTATGGTAACCAGTGACAGTCAGCCAACAGTAAAATGAATTTAGAAAAGATAGTTAGGAAGTATTGAAAGGAAGAAAGGAAAAGAAAAGGAGGGAAGAAGTTTGATGTCTGTAAGAATATGCATAGTTCCATTATCTGGTGCTTGTTCTGTGGCAGCAGAGAAATAAGTCATTGAAATGGAGTGGAATTTCCATTTTATCTCTGTGATATTTGATAGATATTCCTGCCTGTATGAGCTTCTAATTGAAAGAAATTATTGTCTCGTTCATGCGACAGCTTGTCAATGACTCAGCAATCCAGCAAATTCAGCAGCCTCTGAAAACTGCATGAAACTGTTAGTGCATTGTTCTCATCTAAACTGTTTACAGGAAGCATGGAGTGGCCCATTTCTGTCTTTTGCCTTTAAATCAGCCTGGGGAAGGTTCCACCCTGACATGTAAAAGGGCTCAATGGAAGAAGTATTTGTCATTGAAACAAAAGGATTTGGGACTTACAAATCTGGTGGAAAACTCGGTTGATTTTTTCAAAGAAAGAACAAAGCACGGACTGGTTATTTTAGAAGCAAAAATTTTGTTCAAAGGAGGGTAGCTGGAACTGCAGTCACTGGACCGTAAATCACGGTGCCCATGCCCAGCTGTGCAGCACAGCATGGAAGAAAAGGTTTTGGATGGCGGTGTCCCTCAGCGATAGCTGTGGATGTGTATGCCAGAGAGGTAGTTATTGTTGTTTACTTGCTGTGCTATCAACACAGTATGCTAGAAAGCACACTTTTTAGGAATCAGTGTGTGTACACTATATTATCTTATCTGCTGAAAAACATTGTCCCAAGTCCCCCAGAAAACTCCTGCTGGAGTACTGGCAGAAAGAGATAAAAACGAAGTACTACTTCTGGTAAAACTACAGTGCTGAACTAGACTTCCCTACAAGCACCTTTTTTCTAAGATTGACTGTATGCCATGATCAGGAGGATGAGCAAGAAAACCTCATACTCAGCCCTAGAAATACGCCATGGTTGATTTTTGTGCATCCATCCTTCAAGCCTGGAAATGACATAAGCAGAGATGAAAAACTGTGAGAAAGAGCAAGTGCGGAAGAAGTTGTTATTTTCAGAGAATTAATGTCTAGGGAGACACAAAAAATATGCTCTTACAGAAACAACAGACACAGTCACAGTTATAGAAATTAGCCAAGTTTGCCTTCCCTTCCATCTCAGGGTGCACAAGGGCCTACATCACTTCAGTTGCCTTTGTAAGATCATGACTCGGGGAAGTCACCAAGTCACGTTAGGCTTCTTTTCCTCTGTAAGGAAAATGGAAAAATACAGACTAACTCAGCCTTTTAGAAGTGCATGCATGTTTAAAGAAATGAAAAGTGCTAAGCAAGTGGTAAATATTGTTTGAGTAGATTAATACTTGAGTGATCAATATACATTATGAGATTGCTCTTACTCATCATGTTTCCCACAGCTAAGGGAATGCAAGAAATGATAACAATGATGATTATAGCTGGTACAAATGCCCCAGGTGAAGTCTGCCAAGTGTCCTAGACTGTAAAGCCATGTTCTCACACTTTAGTGAAGCTCCTACTATATGAAGCCAAAATTACACCTGCAGTCCACATCAGAGGAACTCAGGATTTCTATTAATTGATGTTTTGCATTGACTTGATTTTATCATATATTGCACTGAAATAGATTTTACTTCGTTTGAAAATGGAACAAATTAAAATCAGGTCATTCAGCTAATACTGAAAATGACAATTTTTCTAGTACATTCTTCAAAGATCTTTATGAAAGCTTATCACTACAGGAATATTAAGCAAAGTAAGAGCACTGAGATCACAGAGTTCTCTTTTGCTAGATCCATGAAAACAAGTCCAAATAGATTTCATCAAGTTACAAATTTCAAAAGGTTACATGCATTGAAAAAGAAAAAATTGAGCGTATCTTCTCTGGCAAGGAAGCAGACTGCAGCTCCATGTATGTGAAATATTCCCGCAAGCACAAGCAAGAGAAACAATAATCCAAGTATCTGGGGAGGAGCCCTGACAATGCTGAAATCTTTTCAAATTTTCAATTTAAAACACATGATACCCACACTGTCAGCAAACACTAAGCAGAGATCAGAGGTATCATTATCTAGCCAATTTTTACAGAAAGTAGGCATATGGTAAATTTTTTGGTAATTTCTTCATATTCAGAAAAGACAGATGATCTTCTATTTAAACAGATAAGAGAAATGTTATATTTCAGTAGGTGAATCATAATATTCTCCTAGATGATTACTATCCTTATAAAAAGCTAGATCATCCAGAGGATAGTAAATGGAAAACAAACAAACAAAAAAGAAATCTATGCAAAATCCCTTGTTCATTTCTTTCTATTATGTCTGAACCCATGGCAATAAACTCGCTGGTCTCTAAGAAAGACATACAAAGCTTTTGAAATTCACTGTTCTACCTGCCATCTTTCTTTTACAGAGGGTCTGCACTGTAGCTGGTAAGGATGGAATCGGATGAAGGTATAGAGATTGCCACACTGGAAAATGCAGTTCCTCTTTTCTGCACAATTGTTTTGCCATTCTCGGGCAAGTAATTCTTGCACATGCAATATAGTTCACTTGTAAAAATTTAGGAAATAAAAAAATAAATGCATCTGAGAATAGAAAGTTGTTCTAAGAGGACTGGTGGTTTTCCAAACATCAGTGTATCTTTGTATCTAGTTTCAGAAGATTTTCTTACCATAGTGTATGGCCCTCCTTGAGTGAAATTTGTGCTTAAGTTTTATAATAACTTGGAGCAAGCCAACATAACAAAGTTCTTCTATTTAGACAAATCTAACCTAACGCTGACATGAACAAGGGCGCACTCATCCACAGAAAAAGAGAAGCCAAAAATGAAAAAATGCAACACTTGTAACTCCTAAGTGAAATAAAATCGCTGGGATGATACGTGCCTTTACAAAAGTAAGAACTTTCCAGTTTAGCATCTGATCTGAAGTCATTGTCATATTAAAAAGCAAAAAGAAATCCAGAAGAAACATTCACAAATGACACACTGTTGTTAAATCCAGGGATGAACATTACAACTCAATGAGAAAATACAGTATTTTTTGCTCTGAAAACACTTGTGATTTTTTTAAGCACCTTCAAAGTGTTTAGCACTAGTCCTAATTCTTTACGGAAAAAGTCCCTCTTCTTAGGTTTTAAAGCAAGAACAGTCTTCTGCCCGTGGGAAAACTGAAGTTTGCCGTTCCTGAATTCATTAATCATTGAAGTCCACCTAACACTGAAATAGTTTGTGTCTTCATAACATATGACAATGGAAATACCTTTTACCTGCAATAGATCTGCTTTTTCTTCATATTTATTCACTTAAGGAAGAAGTATGTTTTATGTAGGTTGCTTCAAAATAATGCCTTCTATGTATTTCCATGGAAATTACAACACATAAAAAGAGCACAGTAATACTATTCGATACAGCAAATTCTCATCTACAAAATACTGTTTCTCAACACGCTCATCACAATTAGCTGTGCATTTTCACCAGTGATGAACAGAACCTGCATGCCACGCTCTTAAAAATCTGCACCATCGGAGGTGACCCACTATCAGTGTTGTGACTGCAGAAATGCACCAACCACTGCCTCACTGTGTTCACAGCCACTGTTTGGTCTCCCTAAACATTCAGCAAGAGTCATTGGATGTCAGTGGGTGTCTTTTTTTCTGTATGGGGGAATTCAATTATACACATTTGTTTCATATGCACTTCCAGACTCCATTTTGTCATAATTCCTCTCTGCTGCCATCTGTCACACTGCAACAAAATGTAATGGAATATTAGTGGGAAGATCCAGCCTCTATTGCCATTTCACCAACATCTGCCTCTGATGGGCTGACATCATAAAATAGGAGGCCTTACTCTTGGAGCAGCTCTCATATTTATCTAGATACAGGTTATATATCAGATATTTTTGGCTACAGACCTTAACTTTTTTTAGGGTCAAAGCAGGAAGCCTGAAGTTTGCAAAGTGGCTGTCGATTTGACGTATTATAATCTAAGTCCACCTTTTTTGAGAAATAGGCCTTGATATAAAAAGTGATGTGAAACTGAAACTCTCCTCATCTTCAGGGTGAGATAGGGGTAATTTCTGTATATCAGGTTATCTCACATACACAGTCAGGTAATGAGGTACAGAGAAGGGGTTATCACTTTGAAAAACTTATCTCAAATGCACCTTTTTCATATATTTTCTAGTTATTTCAGGATAAGCATTTCCTAAATGTTTATTTGATATTTAACAAGCAATTTATGCTATAATATTCTATTTCTAATTTATTTTTAATTGTAGCTGAAAAGGAAATACTGCACACACAAGAAAGTTATTGAGTATAAAAAAAGAATCTTGGTAAAACTACAAGCAGGCCAAACTCCATTCATTTGATCCTTTTCTAACAGTAAATGAAAGAGTTTGGCCAATAAATGGTTTAGCTGCTTTATTTTATTTATATATTTTTTTTGTATTTTTTTTTCCCAGTTGCAACTTCTTGATTCTCTTACCTACAGAATACTCTGCTTAATTAGCTCTCTGACAGTTTCTAGCTGCATCTGTGCAAGGAAACACCACAAATGGACAAGCCTCTAAACCTACTAATCTGACAGATTGACCTCTGATAAATCAATGTTATTATAATCCATAGCTTGCTGCCTTCTGCTTTAGCTGTCTGTGGCATGCTTTGATTAATATCTGCCTTGCAGGAGAAACATATGAAAATTATGTGCAACTGGTTTGAACTGTTTGTGCAACCATGGGACACTAAACCACTCTTGGGAAAAAGTTAAAATGAGGTGTAGTAGACAAATGTCAGTTTCAGGGGTTTTGACACTGAATTATATTCAAATTAAAGAGAATATTATTCTGGTTCCTTCTTACTCTTAACTTGCTGTTTTTTCCCTTTCAGAAGATTCTGATAAAATATGTGATCGTCCTCTGCCAAGGCTCTCAATTCCTCCTCAGTGCAGACAGCAGGGCTTATATGATAAAATTTTAATGACCATGGACCTGCATAACAATGTGAGTCACCAGCACGTTTTCAATAATGCTACGCATCTGTGAGGACTGGCACCGGGTGATATTCCTACTGCTAAATTCTACACCTCCTAAGAGGCAGGCTTAGTGGAGATAGAGGTAGCACCCGAGAAAGCTCCATTATCATGCAGCCGTCGTACAGATGAAATGGAGATTTATGAATCTCTGCCAAAGAAACTATATTATGGACTGTAAATTAAAATAGGGGCTTAACACATACTGAACTACATGCTAGAGAGGCTGATTTCCAGATTACCCTGTCTATTCAGGCCCAGGCATCTGTAGAGACCACCCCTTGTGAAGCAGTCCTGAGCTCTCCATGAAACACAAATGTGCTAGACTTTGAAAAGCAACTGCAAAAGCTTTTGTAGTCACAGGGAAAAAAAAAGTCCTCAGCCACTTCAGCAGGCATTTTACTTGCAGCATACTTTTGTAGTATGGTGCCTGGGACTCAGTGGCTTCATTCTCAGAAGTAGTTCCATTGCCTTCAGGGAGAGACTTCTATTTTATTCTTCTGTAAGTAATAGAGGGTTGCAAGCTCAAAGGACAAGAATTTGGTTTTTGAATTACTGCCTGCTGTTCATGAATCAGTCTTATGAGAACTATCACTGCCTACCTACACCAGAATTGCTAAATCAAAAAAAAATTCAAATTGTTGACTATATTTTAGATTGGTAGGTATCTTAATGTAGTTAAATCCAGCTGGCGACCGGTCACGAGTGGTGTTCCCCAGGGGTTGGTGCTGAGGCCTGTCCTCTTCAATATCTTTATTGATGAGCTGGATGAGGGCATTGAGAGCACCCTCAGTAAGTTTGCAGATGACACCAAGCTGGCAGGAAGTGTCGATCTGCCTGGGGGTAGAGAGGCCCTACAGAAAGATCTGTACAGGCTGGATCTCTGGGCTGAAGCCAATGGGATGAGGTTCAACAAGACCAAGTGCCAGGTCCTGCACTTTGGCCACAACAACCCCAGGCAATGCTACAGGCTTGGAGCAGAGTGGCTGGAAGGTTGTGTGGAGGAAACGGACCTGGGGGTATTAGTCAATGCTCGGCTGAGCATGAGCCAGCAGTGTGCCCAGGTGGCCAAGAAGGCCAATGGCATCCTGGCTTGTATCAGGAACAGTGTTGCCAGTAGGAGTAGGGAAGTCATTCTCCCTCTGTACTCAGCCCTGGTGAGGCCCCACCTCGAGTACTGTGTCCAGTTTTGGGCCCCTCACTACAAAAAAGACATTGAGGTCGTAGAGCATGTTCAGAGGAGGGCGACAAAGCTGGTGAGGGGTCTGGAGCACAGGCTTTATGAGGTTTATGAGGAGCAGATGAGGGAGCTGGGATTGTTCAGCCTGGAGAAGAGGAGGCTCAGGGGGGACCTTATCACTCTCTATAACTACCTGAAGGGAGGTTGTAGTGAGCTGGGGGTAGGCCTCTTCTCTCTCGTAACTAGTGACAGGACGAGGGGGAATGGCTTCAAGTTGCGCCAGGGGAGATTTAGGCTGGACATTAGGAAATGCTACTTTTCTGAACGAGTGGTCAGGCACTGGAATGGGCTGCCCAGGGAGGTGGTTGAGTCACCGTCCCTGGAGGTGTTCAAGAAACATTTAGATGTGGTGTTGAGAGTCATGGTTTAGTGGGGTTATTGGTGGTAGGTGGATGGTTGGACTGGATGATCTTGTAGGTCTTTTCCAACCTGGCTAATTCTATGATTCTATGATTCTAGAAAACTCCTCAGAGAAAATAAAATCTGGAATGAAAATATCTAGATGGTAAAATAGTGAAAAAGTTTTTTTAAAAAATCTCAGGGGCAGCAAACTTGAATGGTAAAGGGATGAATTCTGTATTGCCAGTGTTTCAAGTAGAATGCACATGACACAAGCTGGAAGATTAATCTTGGAATATATTCAAATATGTTGCCACTGGTATGTCCAATGACTAGGGGATTCCTAGGAGAAGAGAAATGCATAGCACCTTTTCTGATACTTTTTTTTCATCCCAGACAAAGATCATAATGCAGCCATTTCTTTTTCAACCTTTTAACCATCTGAACAAATAGCTCCACATAATCAAACACAAAATAAATTTACTCATTAAACACTTTCCCATATTCTTTGTAACATTTTATATTTCTATGGAAATTGGGTTACACCTTTGAGAAAAGTTTTATCTTAGCCTTTCTCCGCTTCCTGAAAAAATTGGAAAAAAAAAAAAAAGCAGAGAAAAAGGGCAAACCTCCCTTTTTTCTGCCCTGAAAACAGAAAAAGAATACAAATTAACTTTCTTTCTTCCTTTCTTTTCTGCTTATTTGCACAATTAAAAAAAAATCACTTCTGACTTCTACAAGGAGACTTTGCCTCAAGTGAAAGTAGTTCCACATGGACCATTTTGTGCTTGTCTAATGTGTAAATGTGCTGTTTTATGTTGAGGTAAGTATGAGCAGCTATACAGCACATATACAGTAACTTAGCTATCACTTTAGCCCCACAAGTGCCATGCCCTAAGGCATGCTACAGGCCATGCTTCGTAAGGCAAGCAATATATTTTCAGTGGACTATCTGAAGTGGTGTAGCATATAATAGAATATATTCTAGAGTTGTTGAAGCAATGCATTCCAGAAAATACAACTTTTTTTTTTTTTTTTCCTGGAAGGCACTAGGGTTATAAAGCACGTAAGGTCCAACCCAAATACCAAAGTGCACAAAGCATTTCCTCTGTGTCCATCCTATGAAAAAACTTTCATGGGAAGGGAGAATTGTTCACAAATATTTGTGCTCGCTGTTAAATGGATGATCCTGATACACAATTAGAATTAAAAAGGAAGAGACTGCATTAAGTCACCTGTTCAATCTCTGGTGTCCCTGGCTCGACTGTTGCTCCAAACAGGCTGAGAAGCTGTTGAGAAGATGTCGCCAACTTGTTGGCCATGCATCCCAATGGTTGCTACCTCATTATGTTTTGAACATGTTCATAAGCCAAAACTGGCCTCTAGAGAGCTCAGATCAGCAGAAATAAGTGAGACAGATTTAAGACTTTTCAAGTGTTGTTGAGTAGGAATCTGGCATTTTATTTATTTTCACTTTACCATGAACACATTTCAGTTGGCTTTCCTAGAATAGGAATATTTAAAATAACCAGCACACCATCATCTTCTCACTAGTGGTGAAGTAATGCTGTCAAAGAACGTATGAGAATGACTCTGAGAATAAGGGTCTTTGTAGTAACAAACTTCCGAGCTCTGCAATGACTAGTACCAGGGAACGCACAGCGCTGCTAATATGCAGTGTGGCAGACAATGATAGCCTGAACTTCCATCTCCTCAAGTAAAAGCATCAGAATAGCAACTTTTCAACTTCAAGAGGTTGCAAAATGGAAAACTGGCACCTGGAACCCATCATCCCAATGCTTCTTTTGATTTAGTAAAATATGACTGCAATTTCAAATTTCAAAATTCTAACAGCAATGTGTGCACCTCTGCACATGCAGAAAAGGATATACCAGTGGAATAAAAGTTGTGAAGGGCAGGTGTTACCATTTGCATCAACATCCCTACCTGTGGCTTGTCCTCATCCTGTGGGTCCAGCCCTAGGCCTGACACCCAACTAGCCTTGACATCACCTTGACAGGGGATGCTCCTGATGCCTGGGTCTGGGGCTGCCCCAGTGCCCCCCAGCTACCCTTCTCCTGGCTGTGGCAGTGGGATCTCGCCCTTTAACCCCTATATGGACATCCCAGTTCCCAGCCCACAGGGGACTGCTGGCCCATATGGCACCTGCCTTGGCAGCAACCAATTTCAGAGTCCTGGAGATGGGATGACCACAAATCCCTATTTAATGAAGCAAAAAGATTGCCATGGTTTTATCAATAGAACCAAAAGTTATTTTTGGTCTATGCAAGATCTCCTTTGTCTGGTTGTGCTAGCCAAATGCCCAGAGTGATAATAAGTAAATTCAAGTGTGATTTTCTCTCTCTCTCTCTCTTTTATTTTTTTTTATTAATTTAATTGCCCTGGATGATTTACTTGGCACAGCAAGGCTCCTCACTGAGATGAAGGCTCCTTGTACACAAGCACCTACACCATGCATCTGTAATCATACCCTGTAAATGGCATCAGCAAAAGAAAGGAGTGACATTTTTTCCTCTTGATCACAACAGAATAAACAACATTTTAAAGGTTAAATTATTCAAATTCTACAGTTACCTGTAAGAAACTCGACATCTCTGCTGTATGTTCAGATTTCTTAGATCCAATTATTTTGATTTTTTTTTATCCTATCCCATATTTCCTGACTACTGCTGCTTAAGGGGCAAAAAAAAGTGTTGTAACTAGTGGCAACTCATTTACTTCCCCTGATAGCTACAGCTCCTAATACAAGGCTTTCAGCTCAACTCAGAGAAGTTAGATGAACTACAGAGCAAGTTAGTAAAACAGAAACAGGCAGCACTTAAAAGCACATCACAGTATTTTGTGCACTAAAATTTGGTGTCATCTTAATATTTTTAAGGTCAGACAAGAGCAACAAGTGGTGACGGGGAAGAAATAAGCAAAAGCGGTCTTTGAACAGATTAAGACAAAATAAAATAAACAAAACTAGGGAGTTCAACTTGAAGCCCAATTTTAATAGATATAAATCTCCGCAATCCCATTTTTGCCAGTATCACTCACTAAATGAGGTTGATTAAATCATACTGTCTCACACCAGCAGAAAATCTGTCTCTTCAATGACAGAAGAGACCATATAATATTAAGAAAACATCATATTTTTTTTCTAAGAGTTCACTGATTTTTCAGGGCACTCTTAGTTTTCTGATCCTGAGGCTGTCTCTAAAAAATAAAACAGAATGAAACAGGGGATTCTGATATTTATCTATATGAATTTAACCCAAAGATTCTGCTCTTTAGTGTCTTTCCTGTCAGTCTTCTAGCAACCTTTCTGCTCACATCTCTAGCTTTGATTATGCATAGGCTATCCAAATGCACGTTTATGCATGAAGATCCACTGTTCTTTAACTTAAAAACTACAACCATTTGAGAACTGAAAAGCAATGGAGTATGACAATCCCAATCATTTTGTCTATTCCTTATGAATCCATGAAAGCTATACCTTTACATTTAGACCTTAACAATGCAGACCAGATCCTTTACCCTATTTTCTGATTCTGTTCCACTCCTCAGAGTGTAACGCTAATTTTTTTTTCCACATGGTTACAAAAAATAACTACAAGGAATCAGGGAAAACAGCCATACTTCACTGTGTAAAGTAACATTTTGACTGAGCTCATAAAAAGAGATGCTGACTGAGGAATTTAAAGTTTTTCAAAACTTTTGATCTTGTTTATACATGTGAAGGTTTGATGTGAAAGTTTGATGTCAACTGTAAAGAGAAACATCTCTCAAGACAAAAAAAAAAAAAAAACCCAAAACAGACCTCCTGTTGAAATGTACCCAATGAAAACCAACAAGTTTCTGATCTTGAAGAGAACATCATGCAAGTGTCTTGCATTTAATATTATTTTATGCCAAGCAGCCCTACTTTTCTTCTCATTATATTTTCTTCATGGATAAGTGTTTAGTTTCACATATCTGATAAAAAGAATGTTGCTGGAGTAGATGTTCAGTAAGCCTTATTAGAATAAGGCAACACTGTTGCCTGAGATAACATGCCACTTTATGTGAGGACTGACGTACAAAGTAAATATAACAATTATTCTATTCATTTGTGATAATGACAATTATTAACAAGCAATTTCATAATAACCTCTTTGTATTTAACCCTGAGCTCTAACCCAGCTGAGGAAAAACTGAGCATTTCATTTCAAATATTTCTAGACTGAATTTGCTATCTGTATTTATTACTTTTAACTTTGGTTGCAAAATATCAGTAGAAATAAAACATTTAATATTTAAGTGTTATTCACACAAAAGAATCTTAGTGGAAATTAGTAGAGTTTCTTGCTTCTTCTAATGGTATCACGAACTATAAACCAACATCTAAAAACTAACTAAATTTATTAAAAAATGAAGAAATTTGATTGATGTTATAATTCTGCTGAAAACAGACAAATGGCATTTGAAACATTTTGCCGTTAATAGGATGCTGTAG